>NC_069502.1:568308608-568501108 GCF_027579735.1 Bombina bombina
GTTACAGGCTTTCTAGCCTGAATCAGAGTATCTATTACAGAATCTGAAAACCCACGCTTTGATAAAATCAAGCGTTCAATCTCCAAGCCGTCAGTTGGAGGGAAACCAGATTCGGATGTTCGAATGGACCCTGAACAAGAAGGTCCTGTCTCAAATGTAGCTTCCATGGTGGAGCTGATGACATATTCACCAGGTCTGCATACCAAGTCCTGCGTGGCCACGCAGGAGCTATCAAGATCACCGAGGCCCTCTCCTGATTGATCCTGGCTACCAGCCTGGGGATGAGAGGAAACGGTGGGAATACATAAGCTAGGTTGAAGGTCCAAGGTGCTACTAGTGCATCTACTAGGGTCGCCTTGGGATCCCTGGATCTGGACCCGTAGCAAGGAACCTTGAAGTTCTGACGAGACGCCATCAGATCCATGTCTGGAATGCCCCATAATTGAGTTATTTGGGCAAAGATTTCCGGATGGAGTTCCCACTCCCCCGGATGGAATGTCTGACGACTCAGAAAATCCGCTTCCCAATTTTCCACACCTGGGATGTGGATCGCAGACAAGTGGCAGGAGTGATCCTCCGCCCATTGAATTATCTTGGTCACTTCTTTCATCGCCAGGGAACTCCTTGTTCCCCCCTGATGATTGATATATGCAACGGTCGTCATGTTGTCTGACTGAAACCTTATGAATTTGGCCTTTGCTAGTTGAGGCCAAGCTCTGAGAGCATTGAATATCGCTCTCAGTTCCAGAATGTTTATCGGGAGAAGAGACTCTTCCCGAGACCATAGACCCTGAGCTTTCAGGGATTCCCAGACCACGCCCCAGCCCACTAGGCTGGCGTCGGTCGTGACAATGACCCACTCTGGTCTGCGGAAGCTCATTCCCTGTGACAGATTGTCCAGGGTCAGCCACCAACGGAGTGAATCTCTGGTCTTTTGATCTACTTGAATCGTCGGAGACAAGTCTGTATAATCCCCATTCCACTGTCTGAGCATGCACAGTTGTAATGGTCTTAGATGAATTCGTGCAAAAGGAACTATGTCCATTGTTGCAACCATCAATCCTATTACTTCCATGCACTGCGCTATGGAAGGACGAGGAACAGAATGAAGTACTTGACAAGAGCTTAGAAGTTTTGATTTTCTGACCTCTGTCAGAAAAATCCTCATTTCTAAGGAATCTATTATTGTTCCCAAGAAGGGAACTCTTGTTGACGGGGACAGAGAACTTTTTTCTTTGTTCACCTTCCATCCGTGAGATCTGAGAAAGGCTAGGACGATGTCCGTATGAGCCTTTGCTTTTGACAGGGACGACGCTTGAATCAGGATGTTGTCCAAGTAAGGTACTACTGCAATGCCCCTTGGTCTTAGAACCGCTAGAAGGGACCCTAGTACCTTTGTGAAAATCCTTGGAGCAGTGGCTAATCCAAATGGAAGTGCCACAAACTGGTAATGCTTGTCCAGAAAAGCGAACCTTAGGAACTGATGATGTTCCTTGTGGATAGGAATATGTAGGTACGCATCCTTTAAATCCACGGTAGTCATAAATTGATTTTCCTGGATAGTAGGTAGGATCGTTCGAATAGTTTCCATTTTGAACGATGTTACCCTGAGAAATTTGTTTAGGATCTTTAGATCCAAAATTGGTCTGAATGTTCCCTCTTTTTTGGGAACTATGAACAGATTGGAATAAAATCCCATTCCTTGTTCTCTTATTGGAACTGGATGTATCACTCCCATCTTTAACAGGTCTTCTACACAATGTAAGAATGCCTGTCTCTTTATTTGGTTTGAAGATAATTGAGACCTGTGGAACCTTCCCCTTGGGGGTAGTTCCTTGAATTCCAGGAGATAACCTTGAGAAACTATTTCTAGCGCCCAAGGATCCTGAACATCTCTTGCCCAAGCCTGAGCAAAGAGAGAAAGTCTGCCCCCCACTAGATCCGGTCCCGGATCGGGGGCTATCCCTTCATGCTGTTTTGGTAGCAGTGGTAGGCTTCTTGGCCTGCTTACCCTTGTTCCAGCCTTGCATTGGTTTCCAGGCTAGTTTGGGTTGTGAAGTATTACCCTCTTGCTTAGAGGATACAGAATTAGAGACTGGTCCGTTTCTGCGAAAGGGACGAAAATTAGGCTTATTATTAGCCTTAAAAGACCTATCCTGTGGGAGGGCGTGGCAATTTCCCCCAGTGATGTCTGAAATAATCTCTTTCAAATCAGGTCCAAATAATGTTTTACCTTTGAAAGGAATGTTAAGCAATTTTGTCTTGGAAGACACATCCGCTGACCAAGACTTTAGCCAAAGCACTCTGCGCGCCACGACAGCAAACCCTGAATTTTTCGCCGCTAATCTAGCTAATGCAAAGCGGCATCTAAAACAAAAGAGTTAGCCAATTTAAGTGCTTGAACTCTGTCCATAACCTCCTCATACGAAGATTCTTTACTGAGCGATTTTTCTAGTTCCTCGAACCAGAAACACGCTGCCGTAGTGACAGGAACAATGCATGAAATTGGTTGTAGAAGGTAACCTTGCTGTACAAAAATCTTTTTAAGCAAACCCTCTAATTTCTTATCCATAGGATCTTTGAAAGCACAACTATCTTCAATAGGAATAGTAGTGCGTTTGTTTAGAGTAGAAACCGCCCCCTCGACCTTGGGGACTGTCTGCCATAAGTCCTTTCTGGGGTCGACTATAGGAAATAATTTCTTAAATATAGGGGGGGAACAAAAGGTATGCCGGGCCTTTCCCACTCTTTATTTACTATGTCCGCCACCCGCTTGGGTATAGGAAAAGCGTCGGGGGGCACCGGAACCTCTAGGAACTTGTCCATCTTACATAATTTCTCTGGAATGACCAAATTGTCACAATCATCCAGAGTAGATAACACCTCCTTAAGCAGTGCGCGGAGATGTTCTAATTTAAATTTAAATGTCACAACATCAGGTTCAGCTTGATGAGAAATTTTTCCTGAATCTGAAATTTCTCCATCAGACAAAACCTCCCTCATGGCCCCTTGAGATTGGTGTGAGGGTATGTCAGAACAGTTATCATCAGCGTCCTCTTGCTCTTCAGTGTTTAAAACAGAGCAATCGCGCTTTCTCTGATAAGTAGGCATTTTGGATAAAAGATTTGCTATGGAGTTATCCATTACAGACGTTAATTGTTGTATGGTAATAAGTATTGGCGCACTAGATGTACTAGGGGCCTCCTGTGTGGGCATAACTGGTGTAGACACAGTAGGGGATGATGTAGTATCATGTTTACTCCCCTCATTTGATGAATCATCTTGGGCAATATCATTATCTGTTGCATTACTGTCCTTACTTTGTTTGGACACTATGGCACAATTATCACATAAATTTAAATGGGGAGACACATTGGCTTTCATACATATAGAACATAGCTTATCTGATGGTACAGACATGTTAAACAGGCTTAAACTTGTCAACAAAGCACAAAAAACGTTTTAAAATAAAACCGTTACTGTCACTTTAAATTTCAAACTGAAAACACTTTATTACTGAATATGTGAAAAAGTATGAAGGAATTGTTCAACATTCACCAAAATTTCACCACAGTGTCTTAAAGCATTAAGAGTATTGCACACCAAATTTCAGAGCTTTAACCCTTAAATTAACGGAACCGGAGCCGTTTTTACATTTAACCCCTATACAGTCCCAGAATGAGGCTCTGTCTATAACTAGAAAGGCCCCCATCTGAAAAAGGTGTCCAACACAGTGCCTGCCGTTTTTCTAAACGTTCCCCAAGATTATAATACCAATAATTAGTTCGAATCTGCATAATATGCCTAGTAAAGCAATTGTTTTAGCCCAGAAAAATGTCCACCAGTTTTTAAGCCCTTTTTGAAGCCCTTTATTCTTTTATGTTTAACTAAGAAAATGGCTTACCGGTCCCCATGAGGGGAAATGACAGCCTTCCAGCATTACATGGTCTTGTTAGAAATATGGCTAGTCATACCTTAAGCAGAAAAGACTGCTAACTGTTTCCCCCAACTGAAGTTACTTCATCTCAACAGTCCTGTGTGGAAACAGCAATCGATTTTAGTTACTGTCTGCTAAAATCATCTTCCTCTTACAAACAGAAATCTTCATCCTTTTCTGTTTCAGAGTAAATAGTACATACCAGCACTATTTTAAAATAACAAACACTTGATAGAAGAATAAAACTACATTTAAACACCAAAAAAACTCTTAACCATCTCCGTGGAGATGTTGCCTGTGCAACGGCAAAGAGAATGACTGGGGTGGGCGGAGCCTAGGAGGGATCATGTGACCAGCTTTGCTGGGACTCTTTGCCATTTCCTGTTGGGGAAGAGAATATCCCACAAGTAAGGATGACGCCGTGGACCGGACACACCAATGTTGGAGAAAGAGCAGATAATTCAGAGACTCTTCTGGCAGAAGAGATGGCCAAAAGGAACAAAACTTTCCAAGAAAGTAATTTAATGTCCAATGAATGCATGGGTTCAAAAGGAGGAGCTTGAAGAGCCCCCAGAACCAAATTCAAACTCCAAGGAGGAGAAATAGACTTAATGACAGGTTTTATACGAACCAAAGCTTGTACAAAACAATGAATATCAGGAAGATTAGCAATCTTTCTGTGAAAAAGATCAGAAAGAGCAGAGATTTGTCCTTTCAAGGAACTTGCGGACAAACCTTTATCTAAACCATCCTGAAGAAACTGAAAAATTCTCGGAATTCTAAAAGAATGCCAGAAAAAATGATGAGAAAGACACCAAGAAATATAAGTCTTCCAGACTCTATAATATATCTCTCTAGATACAGATTTACGAGCCTATAACATAGTATTAATCACAGAGTCAGAGAAACCTCTTTGACCAAGAATCAAGCGTTCAATCTCCATACCTTTAAATTTACGGATTTGAGATCCTGATGGAAGAAAGGACCTTGCGACAGAAGGTCTGGTCTTAACGGAAGAGTCCACGGCTGGCAAGAGGCCATCCGGACAAGATCCGCATACCAAAACCTGTGAGGCCATGCTGGAGCTACCAGCAGAAAAAACTAGCATTCCTTCAGAATCTTGGAGATTACTCTTGGAAGAAGAACTAGAGGCGGAAATATATAGGCAGGATGATACTTCCAAGGAAGTGATAATGCATCCACTGCCTCCGCCTGAGGATCCCGGGATCTGGACAGATACCTGGGAAGTTTCTTGTTTAGATGAGAAGCCATCAGATCTATTTCTGGGAGTTCCCACATTTGAACAATCTGAAGAAATACCTCTGGGTGAAGAGACCATTCGCCCGGATGCAACGTTTGGCGACTGAGATAATCCGCTTCCCAATTGTCTATACCTGGGATATGAACCGCAGAGATTAGACAGGAGCTGGATTCCGCCCAAACCAGAATTCGAGATACTTCTTTCATAGCCAGAGGACTGTGAGTCCCTCCTTGATGATTGATGTATGCCACAGTTGTGACATTGTCTG
This sequence comes from Bombina bombina, assembly GCF_027579735.1. Classification (NCBI taxonomy): domain Eukaryota; kingdom Metazoa; phylum Chordata; class Amphibia; order Anura; family Bombinatoridae; genus Bombina; species Bombina bombina. Next base: position 568,314,075 of record NC_069502.1, read on the forward strand.
TCTGAAAACAAATGAACAACTCTCTCTTCAGAAGAGGCCAAGACTGAAGAGCTCTGAAAATTGCACGGAGTTCCAAAATATTGATCGGTAATCTCACCTCCTGAGGTTCCCAAACCCCTTGTGCCGTCAGAGACCCCCACACAGCTCCCCAACCTGTAAGACTTGCATCTGTTGAGATTATAGTCCAGGTCGGAAGAACAAAAGAAGCCCCCTGAATTAAACGATGGTGATCTGTCCACCACGTCAGAGAATGTCGTACAATCGGTTTTAAAGATATTAATTGAGATATCTTTGTGTAATCCCTGCACCATTGGTTCAGCATACAGAGCTGAAGAGGTCGCATGTGAAAACGAGCAAAGGGGATCGCGTCCGATGCAGCAGTCATAAAACCTAGAATTTCCATGCATAAGGCTACCGAAGGGAATGATTGTGACTGAAGGTTTTGACAAGCTGAAATCAATTTTAGACGTCTCTTGTCTGTCAAAGACAGAGTCATGGACACTGAATCTATCTGGAAACCCAAAAAGGTTACCCTTGTCTGAGGAATCAATGAACTTTTTAGTGAATTGATCCTCCAACCATGATCTTGAAGAAACAACACAAGTCGATTCGTATGAGATTCTGCTAAATGTGAAGACTGAGCAAGTAAAAAGATATCATCCAAATAAGGAAATACCACAATACCCTGTTCTCTGATTACAGACAGAAGGGCACCGAGAACCTTTGTAAAAATTCTTGGAGCTGTAGCTAGGCCAAACGGCAGAGCCACAAACTGGTAATGCTTGTCCAGGAAAGAGAATCTCAGGAACTGATAGTGAGCTAGATGAATCGGAATATGCAGATATGCATCCTGTAAATCTATTGTAGACATATAATGCCCTTGCTGAACAAAAGGCAAGATAGTCCTTACAGTTACCATTTTGAATGTTGGTATCCTTACATAACGATTCAATATTTTTAGATCCAGAACTGGTCTGAAGGAATTCTCCTTCTTTGGTACAATGAAGAGATTCGAATAAAACCCCAGCCCCTGTTCCAGAACTGGAACTGGCATAATTACTCCAGCCAACTCTAGATCTGAAACACATTTCAGAAATGCTTGAGCTTTCACTGGGTTTACTGGGACACGGGAAAGAAAAAATCTCTTTGCAGGAGGTCTTATCTTGAAACCAATTCTGTACCCTTCTGAAACAATGTTCTGAATCCAAAGATTGTGAACAGAATTGATCCAAATTTCTTTGAAAAAACGTAATCTGCCCCCTACCAGCTGAGCTGGAATGAGGGCCGCACCTTCATGTGGACTTAGAAGCTGGCTTTGCTTTTCTAGAAGGCTTGGATTTATTCCAGACTGGAGATGGTTTCCAAACTGAAACTGCTCCTGAAGATGAAGGATCAGGCTTTTGTTCTTTGTTGAAACGAAAGGAACGAAAACGATTATTAGCCCTGTTTTTACCTTTAGATTTTTTATCCTGTGGTAAAAAAGTTCCTTTCCCACCAGTAACAGTTGAGATAATAGAATCCAACTGAAAACCAAATAATTTATTACCCTGGAAAGAAAGGGAAAGTAGAGTCGATTTAGAAGACATATCAGCATTCCAAGTTTTAAGCCATAAAGCTCTTCTAGCTAAAATAGCTAGAGACATAAACCTGACATCAACTCTGATAATATCAAAAATGGCATCACAGATAAAATTATTAGCATGTTGAAGAAGAATAATAATATTATGAGAATCATGATCTGTTACTTGTTGCGCTAAAGTTTCCAACCAAAAAGTTGAAGCTGCAGCAACATTAGCCAATGATATAGCAGGTCTAAGAAGATTACCTGAACACAGATAAGCTTTTCTTAGAAAGGATTCAATTTTCCTATCTAAAGGATCCTTAAAGGAAGTACCATCTGCCGTAGGAATAGTAGTACGTTTAGCAAGGGTAGAAATAGCCCCATCAACTTTAGGGATTTTGTCCCAAAACTCTAATCTGTCGGACGGCACAGGATATAATTGCTTAAAACGTTTAGAAGGAGTAAATGAATTACCCAAATTATTCCATTCTCTGGAAATTACTTCAGAAATAGCACCAGGAACAGGAAAAACTTCTGGAATAACCACAGGAGATTTAAAGACCTTGTCTAAACGTTTAGATTTAGTATTAAGAGGACCAGAATCCTCAATTTCTAAAGCAATTAAAACTTCTTTAAGTAAAGAACGAATAAATTCCATTTTAAATAAATATGAAGATTTCTCAGCATCAACCTCTGAGACAGAATCCTCTGAACCAGAAGAATCATTAGAATCAGAATGATGATGTTCATTTAAAAATTCATCTGGATAAAGAGAAGTTTTAAAAGATTTTTTGCGTTTACTAGAAGGAGGAATAACAGACATAGCCTTCTTAATGGATTCGGAAACAAAATCTCTTATGTTATCAGGAACATTCTGAACATTAGATGTTGTTGGAACTGCAACAGGTAATGGTACTTTACTAAAGGAAATATTATCTGCATTAACAAGTTTGTCATGACATTTAATACAAACAACAGCTGGAGGAACAGCTACCAAAAGTTTACAGCAGATACACTTAGCTTTGGTAGTTCCAGCACCAGACAGCGATTTTCCTGAAGTATCTTCTGACTCAGATGCAACGTGAGACATCTTGCAATATGTAAGAGAAAAAACAACATATAAAGCAAAATTGATCCAATTCCTTAAATGACAGTTTCAGGAATGGGAAAAAATGCCAAAGAACAAGCTTCTAGCAACCAGAAGCAATGAAAAATGAGACTTAAATAATGTGGAGACGAAAGCGACGCCCATATTTTTTTAGCGCCAAAAAAGACGCCCACATTATTTGGCGCCTAAATGCTTTTGGCGCCAAAAAATGACGCAACTTCCGGCGACACGTATGACGCCGGAAACAGAAAAGATTTTTTGCGCCAAAAAAGTCCGCGCCAAGAATGACGCAATAAAATGAAGCATTTTCAGCCCCCGCGAGCCTAACAGCCCACAGGGAAAAAGTCAAATTTTTAAGGTAAGAAAAATGATTGATTCAAATGCATTATCCCAAATATGAAACTGACTGTCTGAAAAAAAGGAATGTTGAACATTCTGAGTCAAGGCAAATAAATGTTTGAATACATATATTTAGAACTTTAAAAAAGTGCCCAACCATAGCTTTAGAGTGTCACAGAAAATAAGACTTACTTACCCCAGGACACTCATCTACATGTTTGTAGAAAGCCAAACCAGTACTGAAACGAAAATCAGCAGAGGTAATGGTATATATATATATATATATATATATATATATATATAAGAGTATATCGTCGATCTGAAAAGGGAGGTAAGAGATGAATCTCTACGACCGCTAACAGAGAACCTATGAAATAGACCCCTTAGAAGGAGATCATTGAATTCAAACAGGCAATACTCTCTTCACATCCCTCTGACATTCACTGCACGCTGAGAGGAAAACCGGGCTCCAAACTGCTGCGGAGCGCATATCAACGTAGAATCTAGCACAAACTTACTTCACCACCTCCATAGGAGGCAAAGTTTGTAAAACTGATTTGTGGGTGTGGTGAGGGGTGTATTTATAGGCATTTTGAGGTTTGGGAAACTTTGCCCCTCCTGGTAGGAATGTATATCCCATACGTCACTAGCTCATGGACTCTTGCTAATTACATGAAAGAAAAGAAAACCTGTCCCCTTACAGATTGGGTGAACGTCCCTCATGCTGTCTTTGATTCAACAGTAGGCTTCTTGGACTGTTTTCCCCTAATCTAAGCCTGATAGGGTCTCCAGGAATGCTTAAACTGCTTCTGTTTAGGAGGAGTGAAAGGATGTCCCTAGAAATCTAGAAAGGAACGAAATTATCTCCTTTTCGCTAATTTTCTTATCCTGTAGTTGAAACATCCGCAGACCAAGATATTACCATAGTACTCTACGGCCCAATATGGCAAAGCCTGAATCAGAAACCTCTGTATTAAAGAAGACTACTAACTTAGAGGCCCTAATCCTATCCCGAGAGGGGAGTCTGTCCAATAGAAACAGACAACGCATCAAACCAGTACGCCATCGTACTGGAAACAGTAGTCATACCAACGGCAGGTTGACAATGTAAACTCTCTAACTTCTATTCATAGGGTCCTTCTCCTGCATAGGGTTCTTAAGGAACTACTATCCTCCATGCGAATAGTACCTCCCTTGGCTAGCATGGAAATTCTCATCCACCCTGTATCGTCTTCTTTTTAAGGGTAGGAGAAAAAAAGGATACCAGGCGTCTCCTATGCCTTAGCAAATATTTTTTTAGCCCTATCTGGTACAGGAAATACTTCCACCATGAAGGGCACATCACAATATTAGTATAACCTACTGGTACTGGGCTCTCTCGGCTAGACTACGCCGGTAGTGACGGAGTCACCCAGGATAGCTAAAACCTCCTTCAGTAGCAAATAGAGGTATTGAAGCTAAAACAGAAGGAAAAAGTCTGAGAAGTCCTTATCAGAAACTATTGAAGTATCTTCCTCCTCCAGTTACATGAAGGAAACATATGTAAGCAATCACACTACGATGAGTGAATATGATCTCTAGCACTTTTCCCTATAGCGAGGGAAAACACAAACAATGTATTAAATTCAAGGTAACTTCAGATGGAGTGAGAAAAGAACCGCAGGGCACTGCATGTGGGCTATAATTTTTTTGGGACACCTTAAGGAAAGTTTGTGGCATATCTTGAGCATTGTCAATAGGCTCTTAAGCAGCATGCGCCTTAGTAGGTTCAGAACAAGGCTATCTTTATTAATTTAACATCTCTCAATAAATGAGAAATAAAGACAAATTGGCAATGCTAGATAAGTATCCAAAAACAAAAGACCCCTCACAGGGCCTCTTAGTCCATCCTGAGACACAAGGGATGAAATAAACAAATACAGAAATAACCTATCTACACCTCAGTTAATCCTGCTGAGGTGCCTATCATAATCATCCTCCGGAGCCCATAAATCAACACCTTGTATTAGCTTAACTTTGTACAAAAACAGATCCGGAGCACAGCTACAGCGCTGTCCGGACCCACACAGGTGAAAACACCAAGGACTGCGCTAGAAAAAATACAAGTTCTACTTTCCGATATCGGAACTGCAGTAGAGAGTCTAAACCGGCCTGAAACATAGCTCCGCCCCTTGTGGGTGTGATAACACTCAGGCTCCAGGTCCCAATAAAGTAACATCTAGCTATAGCCAATTGTGCAGTAGCATAGCCCCGCCCTTCATGGGCATTACCACAACAATCTCCCAGGAGCTAACTGAACCGTTCTCTGTAAACCTGGGGCAATTTGTGACACAGATGTTATATAGTACACTCCTGTGACCCAACCAAACACCTCTCCTGAGTCCCTCTTTATCTGACTCGGCCCAAGTGAATAAAGTCCCCAGAGAAGCCACTTCTAGTCCCTCAGCCCCAGTGCTTGCTCACCACGTGCCGTCAAAGGATCCCCTTACTTTATCTTTATAGGAAAATGTCCCAATAAAGTGCTTCACTTCATCTGAGATTTTCATCAGACCCAGAAAAAAAGTCAGCACTTACCTTTAAATTTTGGACGACAGCAGGGCAGCTCACCAGGATTGAGAGGTCCTCTCCCTTACATAGTCCTGTGGAAAAGAATAAAGCCTGAGTCATCTTACTTAGGCTTTTAGGATTAGGGCAGCATCAATGTATGGGAGGCACAGTGAGAATTATGTCCCACAAGTTCCCATAGCTCTAAAGCCACCAATGCTCTACCAAAGAGATTGATACGGACTACGGCTACACCCTAGAACAATGCAGCACAATCTTGTACTACTTTAAAAATAATAAACTCTTGATTGAAGAATCTACTCCAACACCTCACTTTACCACATCCTATCACTAACGTAGGAAAGAGAATGACTGGGGTGGGAGGGAAGGGAGGAGCTATTTAACAGCTTTGCTGTGGTGCTCTTTGCCGCCTCCTGCTGACCAGGAGGTGAATATCCCATTAGTAATTAAGATGATCCGTGGACTCATCGTGTCATTAAAAAGAAAAGATCCCTTTAAGCTCAGAAACTCACAAAGATCAGAATATGCAATTTTATTTTATAGAATAGCAATAAAAGATTTTGGAAGCGCAGCTTGATTCTGTGTTTAAAAAGGAGCTTAAGCTTATAAAGTTTATTCAAAAAGTTTTTGATTAATGAATATAACTAAAAGTTAAAGGGATACTGAACCCAAATTTGTTCTCTTTCACGATTCAGATAGAGAATGCACCCATTTTTGGTTCAGCACCCTGGATAGTGCTTGCTGATTGGTGGCTGCATGCTCCATCTGAATCATGAAAGAAAAAATGTGGGTTCAGTATCCCTTTAATCGAACAGTCTGAGGGGAGAAAAACAAATTATGCTTACCTGATAATTTCCATCTGTATGGGAGTCCACAGCTGCATTCCTTACTTGTGGGAAATACTGAACATGGCCACCAGGAGGAGGCCAAGACACCCCAGCCAAAGGCTTAAATACCTCCCCCACTTCCTCATAACCCCAGTCATTCTGCCGAGGGAACAAGGAACAGTAGGAGAAATATCAGGGTGAAAAAGGTGCCAGAAGAAAAAAAAAAATTTCGGACCGCTAATCGGAGAACACGGGCGGGAGCTGTGGGCTCTTGCCATACAGATGGAAATGAAATTATCAGGTAAGCATAATTTATGTTTTCCATCTTAATATGGGAAGAGTCCACAGCTGCATTCCTTACTTGTGGGAAACATATACCCAAGCTCTAGAGTACAAGGAATGCTAACCGGAGGGAAAAAAGAGAGGCGGACCCTAATCTGAGGGCACCACAGCCTGGAAAACCTTTCTCCAGAAGGCTGCTTCAGCAGAACCAAAAACATCAAACTTGTAAAACTTTGGAAAAAAAGTGTGTAAGGAGAACCAAGTAGCCGCCTTACAAATCTGAACCATAGAGGCCTCATTTTTAAAGGCCAAAGAGGAAACCACTGCTCTCGTACAATGTGCTGTAATCCTCAGAGGAGGCTTATGTCCCGCAGTTTCTATGCTAAACGGATGACACTCCTTAGACAAAAAGATTAGGAAGTCGAATAGGCCCTCTGACCCCTACACTTCCCGGAAAAGAAAACAAAAGTTTGTCTAAATTCCTTTGTGGCCCGAAGATAGAACTTCAAGGCACAAAACACATCCAGAAATACGTTAAACGTTCCTTTGACGAAGAAGGATTAGGACAAAAGAAAGGAACCGCAATCTCTTGATTGATGATGCGAATTGACCCAACCTTAGGAAGAAAACCTAACTTGATTCGCAAAACAGCCTTATCGGCATGAAAGGCCAGATAAGGAGGGTCGCATTGCAAGGCAGCAATCACAGATACTCTGTGCGCAGAAGCAATAGCCAGTAGAAAGGAACCTTCCAAGACAACAATTTAATGTCTACTTTATGCATAGGCTCCAAAGGAGCCCTTTGCAAAAAATTAAGGACAAGATTTAACCTCCAAGGAGGAGCCTTAGCTCTAAACACAGGTCTGATCCCAGCAGAGCCTTAACAAATGGCTGCACATCTGGAAGCTCTGCAAACCTGTTGTACAGTAACACAGACAGGGCCAGAAACCATCCCTTCAGCCTGGAGAACAAAATAAGTAGGTCCTCCACACCTTATGATAGATGCAATGAGCAACCAGCTTACAAGCTTGAATGAGAGTAAAAATAACTCTTACAAAACCCTCTCTTGGCTAGGACTAAGCGTTTAAGCTCCACAGAGTCAGCCTCAGATAATCGAGACATTGATGAACAAAGAGACCTTGGCCAGCAGATCCCTGCGACAAAGTAACTTCCACGGAGGAGATGATGACATCCCCACTAGATCTGCGAACCATATCCTTCGCGGCTAAGACGGAGCAGTCAGTATCACTGACGCCTGCTTGATTCAAGCCACTACACTAGGAAGTAGTGGTAATGGTCGTAAAGGATAAATTAGATTTTACCTCCAAGGTACCGCTAATGCATCTGTTAGCTCCGCATGAGGATCCCTGTACCTTGTTCCCCCCTGATGGTTGATGTAAGCCACCGAGGATATATTGTTTGATTGGAATCTGATTAACTGGGACGAATCCAGCAGAGGCCAAGCCTTTAGAGCATTGTATATTGCCCGAAGATCCAAAATTAGATACAGAGGGAACTTTACCTCCTGAGACCAGAGGCCCTGTGCCTTCCTGCAACACCAAACAACTCCCCATCCTGACAGGCTTGCAACCATAGTCACAATCACCCAGGATGGTCTTGAGACGGACGTCCCTCAGGACAAGTGATCCGGACAAAACCACCAAGAGAGCGATTTTCCTGATTGGTTGTCCAGAGAAATCTGTTTAGACAGATCCGAATGATCGCCGTTCAGCATGCGCAGTTGCAACAGTTTGAGGTGAAACCTGGCAAAGGAAATGATGTCCAAGCTGGACACCATGAGACCAATCACCCCCATAAACCAAGCCACAGATGGCCTTTAGGAGATCTGGAGGGCAAGACATGTTCAAGCTAGCTTGCAACGTCTTTGGTCTGTTAGAAATATTCTCAGGTCTATGGAGACTATTATAGTACCCGAGAATTCTACCTTGGTACAAGAGAACTCTTTCTAGATTATCTGCCATCCATGGGATCAAAAAAGACAGAGGAGATATTCCGAATGGTCCACTCTTCGAAAAATTTCTTTAGCTAGACCAATCAGAAAGGCAATAAACTGGAAGTGCTGGTCCAGGAATGCAAACCTTAGGAACTGGAAGAGGTCCTTGATGATTGGTACGAGAAGGGAGCATCCTTCAGATCTATCGTGGTCATGAACTACCCCTCTCAAAAAAACATAATTTATGTAAGAACTTACCTGATAAATTCATTTCTTTCATATTAGCAAGAGTCCATGAGCTAGTGACGTATGGGATATACATTCCTACCAGGAGGGGCAAAGTTTCCCAAACCTCAAAATGCCTATAAATACACCCCTCACCACACCCACAAATCAGTTTAACGCATAGCCAAGAAGTGGGGTGATAAGAAAAAAGTGCGAAAGCATAAAAAATAAGGAATTGGAATAATTGTGCTTTATACAAAAAAATCATAGCCACCACAAAAAGGGTGGGCCTCATGGACTCTTGCTAATATGAAAGAAATGAATTTATCAGGTAAGTTCTTACATAAATTATGTTTTCTTTCATGTAATTAGCAAAAGTCCATGAGCTAGTGACGTATGGGATAATGACTACCCAAGATGTGGATCTTCCACGCAAGAGTCACTAGAGAGGGAGGGATAAAATAAAAACAGCCAATTCCGCTGAAAAAAATCCACACCCAAAAATAAAGTTTAAATATTATAATGAAAAAAACTGAAATTATAAGCAGAAGAATCAAACTGAAACAGCTGCCTGAAGTACTTTTCTACCAAAAACAGCTTCAGAAGAAGAAAACACATCAAAATGGTAGAATTTAGTAAAAGTATGCAAAGAAGACCAAGTTGCTTCTTTGCAAATCTGATCAACCGAAGCTTCATTCCTAAACACCCAGGAAGTAGAAACTGACCTAGTAGAATGAGCTGTAATCCTTTGAGGCAGAGTTTTACCCGACTCGACATAAGCATGATGAATTAAAGATTTCAACCAAGATGCCAAAGAAATGGCAGAGGCCTTCTGACCTTTCCTAGAACCGGAAAAGATAACAAATAGACTAGAAGTCTTTCAGAAATTCTTAGTAGCTTCAACATAATATTTCAAAGCTCTAACTATATCCAAAGAATGCAATGATCTCTCCTTAGAATTCTTAGGATTAGGACACAATGAAGGAACCACAATTTCTCTACTAATGTTGTTAGAATTCACAACCTTAGGTAAAAATTGAAAAGAAGTTCGCAACACCGCCTTATCCTGATGAAAAATCAGAAAAGGAGACTCACAAGAAAGAGCAGATAATTCAGAAACTCTTCTAGCAGAAGAGATGGCCAAAAGAAACAAAACTTTCCAAGAAAGTAATTTAATGTCCAATGAATGCATAGGTTCAAACGGAGGAGCTTGAAGAGCCCCAGAACCAGATTCAAACTCCAAGGAGGAGAAATTGACTTAATGACAGGCTTTATACGAACCAAAGCTTGCACAAAAGAATGAATATCAGGAAGATTAGCAATCTTTCTGTGAAAAAGAACAGAAAGAGCAGAGATTTGTCCTTTCAAGGAACTTGCAGACAAACCTTTATCCAAACCATCCTGAAGAAACTGTAGAATTCTCGGAATTCTAAAAGAATGCCAGGAAAAATTATGAGAAAGACACCAAAAAATGCAAGTCTTCCAAACTCTATAATATATCTTTCTAGATACAGATTTACGAGCCTGTAACATAGTACTAATCACAGAGTCAGAGAAACCTCTTTGACTAAGAATCAAGCGTTCAATCTCCATACCTTTAAATTTAAGGATTTGAGATCCTGATGGAAAAAAGGACCTTGTGACAGAAGGTCTGGTCTTAACGGAAGAGTCCATGGTTGGCAAGAGGCCATCCGGACAAGATCCGCATACCAAAACCTGTGAGGCCATGCTGGAGCCACCAGCAGAACAAACGAGCATTCCTTCAGAATCTTGGAGATTACTCTTGGAAGAAGAACTAGAGGCGGAAAGATATAGGCAGGATGATACTTCCAAGGAAGTGACAATGCATCCACTGCTTCCGCCTGAGGATCCCTGGATCTGGACAGATACCTGAGAAGTTTCTTGTTTAGATGAGAAGCCATCAGATCTATTTCTGGAAGTCCCCACATTTGAACAATCTGAAGAAATACCTCTGGGTGAAGAGACCATTCGCCTGGATGTAACGTTTGGCGACTGAGATAATCCGCTTCCCAATTGTCTATACCTGGGATATGAACCGCAGAAATTAGACAGGAGCTGGATTCCGCCCAAACCAGTATTCGAGATACTTCTTTCATAGCCAGAGGACTGTGAGTCCCTCCTTGATGATTGATGTATGCCACAGTTGTGACATTGTCTGTCTGAAAACAAATGAACTATTCTCTCTTTAGAAGAGGCCATGACTGAAGAGCTCTGAAAATTGCACGGAGTTCTAAAATATTGATCGGTAATCTCACCTCCTGAGATTCCCAAACCCCTTGTGCTGTCAGAGACCCCCAAACAGCTCCCCAACCTGTCAGACTTGCATCTGTTGAAATTACAGTCCAGGTCGGAAGAACAAAAGAAGCCCCCTGAACTAAACGATGGTGATCTGTCCACCACGTCAGAGAGTGTCGTACAATCAGTTTTAAAGATATTAATTGAGATATTCTTTGTGTAATCCCTGCACCACTGGTTCAGCATACAGAGCTGAAGAGGTCGCATGTGAAAACGAGCAAAGGGGATCGCGTCCGATGCAGCAGTCATAAGACCTAGAATTTCCATGCATAAGGCTACCGAAGGGAATGATTGTGACTGAAGGTTTCGACAAGCTGAGATCAATTTCAGACGTCTCTTGTCTGTCAGAGACAGAGTCATGGACACTGAATCTATCTGGAAACCTAAAAAGGTTACCTTTGTCTGAGGAATCAATGAACTTTTTGGTAAATGGATCCTCCAACCATGATCTTGAAGAAACAACACAGGTCGATTTGTATGAGATTCTGCTAAATGTGAAGACTGAGCAAGTACCAAGATATCGTCCAAATAAGGAAATACCACAATACCCTGTTCTCTGATTACAGACAGAAGGGCACCGAGAACCTTTGTAAAAATTCTTGGAGCTGTTGCTAGGCCAAACGGTAGAGCCACAAACTGGTAATGCTTGTCTAGGAAAGAGAATCTCAGGAACTGATAGAGATCTGGATGAATCGGAATATGCAGATATGCATCCTGTAAATCTATTGTGGACATATAATGCCCTTGCTGAACAAAAGGCAGGATAGTCCTTACAGTTATCATTTTCAATGTTGGTATCCTTACATAACGATTCAATATTTTTAGATCCAGAACTGGTCTGAAGGAATTCTCCTTCTTTGGTACAATGAAGAGATTTGAATAAAACCCCAGCCCCTGTTCCAGAACTGGAACTGGCATAATTACTCCAGCCAACTCTAGATCTGAAACACATTTCAGAAATGCTCGAGCCTTCGCTGGGTTTACTGGGACACGGGAAAGAAAAAATCTCTTTGCAGGAGGCCTTATCTTGAAGCCAATTCTGTACCCTTCTGAAACAAAGTTCTGAATCCAAAGATTGTGAATGGAATTGATCCAAATTTCTTTGAAAAAACGTAATCTGCCCCCTACCAGCTGAGCTGGAATGAGGGTCGCACCTTCATGTGGACTTAGAAGCTGGCTTTGGTTTTTTAAAAGGCTTGGATTTATTCCAGACTGGAGATGGTTTCCAAACTGATACCGCTCCTGTGGATGAAGGATCAGGCTTTTGTTCCTTATTGTGACGAAAGGAACGAAAACGATTATTAGACCTAAATTTACCTTTAGATTTTTTATCCTGTGGAAAAAAGTTCCTTTCCCTCCAGTAACAGTTGAGATAATAGAATCCAACTGAGAACCAAATAATTTATTACCCTGGAAAGAAAGGGAAAGCCAAGTAGACTTAGAAGACATATCAGCATTCCAAGTTTTAAGCCATAAAGCTCTTCTAGCTAAAATAGCTAGAGACATATACCTGACATCAACTCTAATGATATCAAAGATGGCATCACAAATAAAATTATTAGCATGTTGAAGAAGATTAATAATGCTATGATAATTATGATCTGTTACTTGTTGCGCTAAAGCTTCTAACCAAAAAGTTGAAGCTGCAGCAACATCCGCTAAAGATATAGAAGGTCTAAGAAGATTACCTGAACACAAGTAAGCTTTTCTTAGAAAGGATTCAATTTTCCCATCTAAAGGATCCTTAAAGGAAGTACTATCTGCCGTAGGAATAGTAGTACGCTTAGCAAGAGTAGAGACAGCCCCATCAACCTTAGGGATTTTGTCCCAAAACTCTAATCTGTCAGATGGCACAGGATATAATTGCTTAAAACGTTTAGAAGGAGTAAATGATTTACCCAAATTATTCCATTCCCTGGAAATTACTTCAGAAATAGCATCAGGGACAGGAAAAACTTCTGGAATAACTACAGGAGATTTAAAAACCTTATTTAAACGTTTAGATTTAGTATCAAGAGGACCAGAATCCTCTATTTCTAATGCAATTAAGACTTCTTTAAGTAAAGAACGAATAAATTCCATTTTAAATAAATATGAAGATTTATCAGCATCAACCTCTGAGACAGAATCCTCTGAACCAGAAGAACCATTATCAGAATGATGATGTTCATTTAAAAATTCATCTGAAAAATGAGAAGTTTTAAAAGACTTTTTACGTTTACTAGAAGGAGGAATAACAGACATAGCCTTCTTAATGGATTTAGAAACAAAATCTCTTATGTTATCAGGAACACACTGAGTATTAGATGTTGACGGAACAGCAACAGGTAATGTAACATTACTAAAGGAAATATTATCTGCATTAACAAGTTTGTCATGACATTCAGTACAAACAACAGCTGGAGGAACAGATACCACAAGTTTACAGCAGATACACTTAACTTTGGTAGATCCAGCACCAGGCAGCGATTTTCCAGAAGTATCTTCTGACTCAGTGTCAATCTGGGACATCTTGCAATATGTAATAGAAAAAACAACATATAAAGCAAAATTGATCAAATTCCTTAAATGACAGTTTCAGGAATGGGAAAAAAATGCCAGTGAACAAGCTTCTAGCAACCAGAAGCAATAAATAATGAGACTTAAATAATGTGGAGACAATAGTGACGCCCATATTTTTTAGCGCCAAAAAAAGACGCCCACATTATTTGGCGCCTAAATGCTTTTGGCGCCAAAAATGACGCCACATCCGGAACGCCGACACTTTTGGCGCAAAAAAACGTAAAAAATTACGCAACTTCCGGCGACACGTATGACGCCGGAAACAGAAAAAAAATTTGCGCCAAAAAAGTCCGCGCCAAGAATGACGCAATAAAATGAAGCATTTTCAGCCCCCGCGAGCCTAACAACCCACAGGGAAAAAGTCAAATTTTAAGGTAAGAAAAAATTGATTTATTCATATGCATTATCCCAAATATGAAACCGACTGTCTGAAATAAGGAACGTTGAACATCCTGAGTCAAGGCAAATAAATGTTTGAATACATATATTTAGAACTTTATATAAAAGTGCCCAACCATAGCTTAGAGTGTCACAGAAAATAAGACTTACTTACCCCAGGACACTCATCTACATGTAGTAGAAAGCCAAACCAGTACTGAAACGAGAATCAGTAGAGGTAATGGTATATATAAGAGTATATCGTCGATCTGAAAAGGGAGGTAAGAGATGAATCTCTATGACCGATAACAGAGAACCTATGAAATAGACCCCGTAGAAGGAGATCATTGAATTCAAATAGGCAATACTCTCCTCACATCCCTCTGACATTCACTGCACACTGAGAGGAAAACCGGGCTCCAACCTGCTGCGGAGCGCATATCAACGTAGAATCTAGCACAAACTTACTTCACCACCTCCATAGGAGGCAAAGTTTGTAAAACTGATTTGTGGGTGTGGTGAGGGGTGTATTTATAGGCATTTTGAGGTTTGGGAAACTTTGCCCCTCCTGGTAGGAATGTATATCCCATACGTCACTAGCTCATGGACTCTTGCTAATTACATGAAAGAAAGGGGAAGAATGGAGCTTATTGTCTCCATCTTAAACGAGGGGATATTTAAAAACCTGCTTAAGCACTTTAGGTCCAGAATCAGACGGAATGTTCCCTCCTTCTTAGGAACCAAAAAAAGGTTTGAATAGTATCCCAAACCTCTCACTGCGATAGGCACCACGACAATAATTCCTAGAGGACAGATCCCGTACACACCCCAGAAAGGCTTCCCTCCTTTATGGTCAGGAAGACAGGAGGAATCTGCCCTTGGGTGGCTGAGACTTAAAAACTATCTTGTAACCGTGAGCTATGACCTCCAGGACCCATGGATCCTGCACGTCCCTGAACCATGCAACTGGAAAGAGTGACATACTGCCCCCTACACAATCCAGAAGAGGACCGGGGATTGCCCATTCATGCCGACGTAGACTCGGCGGCTTCTTGCTCTGCTTGGATTTTGGACTGAGCCGGCTTCCAAGAGCTCTTGGTTTGCTCTGGCTTAGCGGAGGACTGCTAACATGGGCTTTATCAGAACGAAAAGAAAGAAAATAGTCCCTTAGATTAGTTCATATACTCTTGCGGTGTGACCATGAAGATAATTTGAGTCCAGGCCTGGACCAAACAAAATCATTCCCTTAAAGGGAGGGAAGAAGTCTAGACTTAGAAGTCATATCTGCAGACCATGAATTCAGCCAGAGCCAGATGGGCCTGGACAGAAAAAGCTGAAACCATAGCATTCAATTGAATAAACCATCTAATAGCAGCACAGATAAAAGAATTAACAACCCTCAAGGCCGCAAATGTTTTCTGAGTAACGTCGAGGGGATCCTCCACCCTGATCAAATCCTATAAGGAGTCACACCAGAAGGTAGTTTCTCCAGTAACCGTGGCAACAGCCGCTGCTTGAAATAAATATCCCGTATGTTGAAACATCTTTCTTAACAGAGTTTCTATCTTTTATCCATGGGATCTTCAAACGAAGAACTATCCTCAAGCGGGATAGTGGTAACGTTTAGCAAGGGTGAAGATAACGCCATCCCATTTAGGGACAGGACATCACAACAACTCCATTGAAAGTCCAGGACCGGGGACAATTTGTTAAAGGGAGAAGAAGAGGGGGGGGAAAGGAATCCAATCCTGTCCCATTCATTCTTAATAATGTTCGCCATCTAACAGGAGCAGGGAAGGATAAGGTACCACCCTGTCCTCAAACTCTATCCAATTTAGGAATTAAAGGTTCATCAGGCAATTTGGCCTCTGGAACCTCTGAATTCGCCAAAAACTTCCTTTAGAAGAAAGCGCAAATTCCTAAACTAAAGTCTGGTTCCTCCGCAGCCAATTTGGTTTAGAGGCAGCAGACTCCAACCCAGAATGTTCATACTCTGAAGTCTCAGAAAGAACTTCATCCTCGGATAACCCTCAGTTAAATCCAATAAATTATGCGCTTAGCGCGGCAAAGTAAAGCATTAAAGGCCGCAGACACCCCCGTCTGAACTGCGCAGTAACGTCTGGTGAAAAAAGGCCCCCTCCAAATGGAGAATCAGCAATGCTACGGGAAAACTGCATTGTGTAGAGATATAAGAATGTAGGCTACGCACCTTACTGGACGACAACTCCTCAGATGTGGACAGATCCGTGGTATCAAACATGTTTGATATTATCACATTATCAAGGCATATGGAACATAATTAAGAGGACAGAACTAAGGCCTATTTTCTATATAAACAGTAATTACTGATTAGGAATAGAGGGAGTGCCCTTTAAAGTAACAGAATCCTCCATCTCTAGTGCAATAACCTGAGAACTAGAGAAAAAAAACATCTTATTTTATTCTAAAAAACAGCACCCTTATACCCCAATGGCTGGGGCCCTATGACCCAGACAGAACAGAGATTTATGACTCCTCTCAGACACCCGGTCAGGAAAAAGGGAATGAATTACATGGTGCACAATGCAGGACTGTCCCTGCTATGAGAAAGCGCGCCAAGCTTGTAAGGTGCATGGCTCTCAAAGTGAAAGTGAAACCTGTATATTGCATAACAGCCTATGAGCCCATAACATCTCTCACATAAAAGCAGCATAAAATCAAATAAACATATAAGATTATTCCATCCTGTTCAATAATCCCCTTCAGGAGATATTAACCCTTGATTCTATACAGATAAAAGGAGTCACACTATGACCCTGTCTTCTTGCGTTATCGTACATTTATAAAATATGAAACGATCTTACCAGAATCTACGCTGTGGAACAGGAACACAGCCTTTCAAGTGTGACAGATAATAGCATCACCTCTGAAATAGACTTGAGTGAAGAAAGCAGGCGTCAACACTGATTGCCTATGGAGCTGTTAATATGAATCAGGATGGTTTCGCAGAAAGACTCTCCCTGCATCTCCGGACTCTAACTTTCATCCATGGTCTCACTGAGAGGCTGACAGAACTACTTAAAACTCCAGTCCCATCACGAAGAGTACTACCCTCCATAAGAGACTACTCCGAAATCTTCTAACACTTCTGACAGCCTCCTGCGACAAAGGGCAAAGAATGACTGGGGTTATGAGGAAGTGGGGGAGGTATTTAAGCCTTTGGCTGGGGTGTCTTTGCCTCCTCCTGGTGGCCAGGTTCAGTATTTCCCACAAGTAAGGAATGTAGCAGTGGACTCTTCCCATATTAAGATGGAAATCCTCTCATCTTTCTATAGCAGGCTTCTGGACAAGCATAGTCTTCACATGAACTATCAATAATTCTTGTAAAATGAGTATTCTTCATTTTTATGTATCATTTTATGCCCTGATAGGGTAGTTCTAGACTAAACGTGTTTTTATGATATTAGTGCGCATGTATACTTATTTATAAAATAGCAAGTCTGTCTTAATATAACTACTTTTATACACAGCGCATTATAAAAACATGAGTAGAATATGTTCATATCACAGAGTAACAAAATTGGGACAGGCAGCAGTACTTGTTGTACTCAAAGTAGTTGTATTTAAGCTATAAAGAAATATTACACATAAAATTGAGCTGAAAGGTCTTTTGTCTACCTGAGGCAGGAGGCCTCTGTCTACTGGCAGTGCATTCTCCTCTTTCTCAGCAGAATCCTTTTCCTCCCCTTCCACAGGCTCTGCTTCATCTTGTGCAGAAGGCTCTTCCTCTTGCTTATCCCCTTCCTGTGTATTCTCCTCCCCTTCCGCTTTATCTTCTGGCGTTTCTTTATCTACTTCTTCTTGCCCCTCTTCTGGTTTTACCTCGTCAGATTTTTCTTCTTCTTTAGTTTGACCATCTTCTCCATTCGCTAAATCCATTGGTTTCTCCTCTATGTCAAGAGGATTTTTGTCTGAAAACAAGTGCAAACACATCTTTAGACTGGTCCATCATTCTTTCATGTGGCTGCATATCATTTATACTAGTGGGACATGTGTTCAGTATTTAAATATCTCTAGCACCAGCATATAACAATGTAGAGAAAAGAAAAACAAATTTAGTAAATTCCGATTATGGAAATGATCATTAACAAAGTTAACAGTTAAATATCAGAACGCACCATGCATGACAGAGCACGCTTTCACTACTAGGTGTTTGGCTTTCGCCAATTTGAAAAGCAAAAATAAAAATAAAAAAAAACAGAATTTATGTTTACCTGATAAATTACTTTCTCCAACGGTGTGTCCGGTCCACGGCGTCATCCTTACTTGTGGGATATTCTCTTCCCCAACAGGAAATGGCAAAGAGCCCAGCAAAGCTGGTCACATGATCCCTCCTAGGCTCCGCCTTCCCCAGTCATTCGACCGACGTAAAGGAGGAATATTTGCATAGGAGAAATCATATGATAACGTGGTGACTGTAGTTAGAGAAAATAAATCATCAGACCTGATTAAAAAACCAGGGCGGGCCGTGGACCGGACACACCGTTGGAGAAAGTAATTTATCAGGTAAACATAAATTCTGTTTTCTCCAACATAGGTGTGTCCGGTCCACGGCGTCATCCTTACTTGTGGGAACCAATACCAAAGCTTTAGGACACGGATGATGGGAGGGAGCAAATCAAGTCACCTAGATGGAAGGCAACCACGGCTTGCAAAACCTTTCTCCCAAAAATAGCCTCAGAAGAAGCAAAAGTATCAAATTTGTAAAATTTGGTAAAAGTGTGCAGTGAAGACCAAGTCACTGCCTTACATATCTGATCAACAGAAGCCTCGTTCTTGAAGGCCCATGTGGAAGCCATGGCCCTAGTGGAATGAGCTGTGATTCTTTCAGGAGGCTGCCGTCCGGCAGTCTCATAAGCCAATCTGATGATGCTTTTAAGCCAAAAAGAGAGAGAGGTAGAAGTTGCTTTTTGACCTCTCCTTTTACCAGAATAAACAACAAACAAGGAAGATGTTTGTCTGAAATCCTTTGTAGCCTCTAAATAGAATTTTAGAGCACGAACTACATCCAAATTGTGCAACAAACGTTCCTTCTTTGAAACTGGATTCGGACACAAAGAAGGCACGACTATCTCCTGGTTAATATTTTTGTTAGAAACAACTTTCGGAAGAAAACCAGGTTTAGTACGCAAAACCACCTTATCTGCATGGAACACCAGATAAGGAGGAGAACACTGCAGAGCAGATAACTCTGAAACTCTTCTAGCAGAAGAAATTGCAACCAAAAACAAAACTTTCCAAGATAATAACTTGATATCAACGGAATGTAGGGGTTCAAACGGAACCCCCTGAAGAACTGAAAGAACTAAATTGAGACTCCAAGGAGGATTCAAAGGTTTGTAAACAGGCTTGATTCTAACCAGAGCCTGAACAAAAGCTTGAACATCTGGCACAGCCGCCAGCTTTTTGTGAAGTAAAACAGATAAAGCAAAAATCTGTCCCTTCAAAGAACTTGCAGATAATCCTTTCTCCAAACCTTCTTGAAGAAAGGATAGAATCTTAGGAATTTTTATCTTGTTCCATGGGAATCCTTTAGATTCACACCAACAGATATATTTTTTCCATATTTTATGGTAGATTTTTCTAGTTACAGGCTTTCTAGCCTGAACAAGAGTATCAATGACAGAATCTGAGAACCCTCGCTTTGATAAAATCAAGCGTTCAATCTCCAAGCAGTCAGTTGGAGTGAGGCCAGATTCGGATGTTCGAACGGACCTTGAACAAGAAGGTCCTGTCTCAAAGGTAGCTTCCATGGTGGAGCCGATGACATATTCACCAGATCTGCATACCAAGTCCTGCGTGGCCACGCAGGAGCTATCAAGATCACCGATACCCTCTCCTGTTTGATCCTGGCTACCAGCCTGGGAATGAGAGGAAACGGTGGGAACACATAAGCTAGGTTGAAGCTCCAAGGTGCTACTAGTGCATCCACTAGAGTCGCCTTGGGATCCCTGGATCTGGACCCGTAGCAAGGAACCTTGAAGTTCTGACGAGACGCCATCAGATCCATGTCTGGAATGCCCCACAATTGAATTATTTTGGCAAAGATTTCCGGATGGAGTTCCCACTCCCCCGGATGAAATGTCTGACGACTCAGAAAATCCGCTTCCCAATTTTCCACTCCTGGGATGTGGATTGCAGACAAGTGGCAGGAGTGAGTCTCCGCCCATTGAATTATTTTGGTCACTTCTTCCATCGCCAGGGAACTCCTTGTTCCCTCCTGATGGTTGATATACGCAACAGTCGTCATGTTGTCTGATTGAAACCGTATGAATTTGGCCTTTGCTAGCTGAGGCCAAGCCTTGAGAGCATTGAATATCGCTCTCAGTTCCAGAATATTTATCGGGAGAAGAGATTCTTCCCGAGACCAAAGACCCTGAGCTTTCAGGGGTTCCCAGACCGCGCCCCAGCCCACCAGACTGGCGTCAGTCGTGACAATGACCCACTCTGGTCTGCGGAAGCTCATCCCTTGTGACAGGTTGTCCAGGGTCAGCCACCAACGGAGTGAATCTCTGGTCCTCTGATCTACTTGTATCGTCGGAGACAAGTCTGTATAATCCCCATTCCACTGACTGAGCATGCACAGTTGTAATGGTCTTAGATGAATTCGCGCAAAAGGAACTATGTCCATTGCCGCGACCATCAAACCTATTACTTCCATGCACTGCGCTATGGAAGGAAGAAGAACAGAATGAAGTACTTGACAAGAGCTTAGAAGTTTTGATTTTCTGGCCTCTGTCAGAAAAATCCTCATTTCTAAGGAGTCTATTATTGTTCCCAAGAAGGGAACTCTTGTTGACGGAGATAGAGAACTTTTTTCTACGTTCACTTTCCACCCGTGAGATCTGAGAAAGGCCAGGACAATGTCCGTATGAGCCTTTGCTTGTGGTAGAGACGACGCTTGAATCAGTATGTCGTCCAAGTAAGGTACTACTGCAATGCCCCTTGGTCTTAGCACCGCTAGAAGGGACCCTAGTACCTTTGTGAAAATTCTTGGAGCAGTGGCTAATCCGAATGGAAGTGCCACAAACTGGTAATGCTTGTCCAGAAAGGCGAACCTTAGGAACCGATGATGTTCCTTGTGGATAGGAATATGTAGATACGCATCCTTTAAATCCACCGTGGTCATGAATTGACCTTCCTGGATGGTAGGAAGAATTGTCCGAATGGTTTCCATTTTGAACGATGGAACCTTGAGAAATTTGTTTAGGATCTTGAGATCTAAGATTGGTCTGAATGTTCCCTCTTTTTTGGGAACTATGAACAGATTGGAGTAGAATCCCATCCCTTGTTCTCCTAATGGAACAGGATGAATCACTCCCATTTTTAACAGGTCTTCTACACAATGTAAGAATGCCTGTCTTTTTATGTGGTCTGAAGACAATTGAGACCTGTGGAACCTCCCCCTTGGGGGTAGCTCCTTGAATACCAGAAGATAACCTTGGGAGACTATTTCTAGCGCCCAAGGATCCAGAACATCTCTTGCCCAAGCCTGAGCGAAGAGAGAAAGTCTGCCCCCCACCAGATCCGGTCCCGGATCGGGGGCCAACATCTCATGCTGTCTTGGTAGCAGTGGCAGGTTTCTTGGCCTGCTTACCTTTGTTCCAGCCTTGCATTGGCCTCCAGGCTGGCTTGGTTTGAGAAGTATTACCCTCTTGCTTAGAGGATGTAGAACTTGGGGCTGGTCCGTTTCTGCGAAAGGGACGAAAATTTGGTTTATTTTTAGCCTTAAAAGACCTATCCTGAGGAAGGGCGTGGCCCTTACCCCCAGTGATATCTGAAATAATCTCTTTCAAGTCAGGGCCAAACAGCGTTTTCCCCTTGAAAGGTATGTTAAGCAATTTGTTCTTGGAAGACGCATCCGCTGACCAAGATTTTAGCCAAAGCGCTCTGCGCGCCACAATAGCAAACCCTGAATTTTTCGCCGCTAATCTAGCCAATTGCAAAGTGGCGTCTAAAGTAAAAGAGTTAGCCAATTTAAGAGCGTGAACTCTGTCCATAATCTCCTCATAAGAAGAATCTTTATCGAGCGACTTTTCTAGTTCATCGAACCAGAAACACGCTGCCGTAGTGACAGGAACAATGCATGAAATTGGTTGTAGAAGGTAACCTTGCTGAACAAACATCTTTTTAAGCAAACTCTCTAATTTTTTATCCATAGGATCTTTGAAAGCACAACTATCTTCTATAGGGATAGTAGTGCGTTTGTTTAGAGTAGAAACCGCCCCCTCGACCTTGGGGACTGTCTGCCATAAGTCCTTTCTGGGGTCGACCATAGGAAACAATTTCTTAAATATAGGGGGAGGGACAAAAGGTATGCCGGGCCTTTCCCATTCTTTGTTTACAATGTCCGCCACCCGCTTGGGTATAGGAAAAGCTTCGGGGGGCCCCGGGACCTCTAGGAACTTGTCCATCTTACATAATTTCTCTGGAATGACCAAATTGTCACAATCATCCAGAGTAGATAACACCTCCTTAAGCAGAGCGCGGAGATGTTCCAATTTAAATTTGAATGTAATCACATCAGGTTCAGCTTGTTGAGAAATTTTCCCTGAATCTGAAATTTCTCCCTCAGACAAAACCTCCCTGGCCCCCTCAGACTGGTGTAGGGGCATGTCAGAACCATTATCATCAGCGTCCTCATGCTCTTCAGTATTTTCTAAAACAGAGCAGTCGCGCTTTCGCTGATAAGTGGGCATTTTGGCTAAAATGTTTTTGATAGAATTATCCATTACAGCCGTTAATTGTTGCATAGTAAGGAGTATTGGCGCACTAGATGTACTAGGGGCCTCCTGTGTGGGCAAGACTGGCGTAGACGAAGGAGGGGATGATGCAGTACCATGCTTACTCCCCTCACTTGAGGAATCATCTTGGGCATCATTTTCTCTAAATTGTTTGTCACATACATCACATCTATTTAAATGAGAAGGAACCTTGGCTTCCTCACATACAGAACATAGTCTATCTGATAGTTCAGACATGTTAAACAGGCATAAACTTGATAACAAAGTACAAAAAACGTTTTAAAATAAAACCGTTACTGTCACTTTAAATTTTAAACTGAACACACTTTATTACTGAATATGTGAAAAAGTATGAAGGAATTGTTCAAAATTCACCAAAATTTCACCACAGTGACTTAAAGCCTTAAAAGTATTGCACACCAAATTTGAAAGCTTTAACTCTTAAAATAACGGAACCGGAGCCGTTTTTATATTTAACCCCTATACAGTCCCTGGTTTCTGCTTTGCTGAGACCCAACCAAGCCCAGAGGGGAATACGATACCAAATGACGCCTTCAGTAAGCTTTTTCTATGTATCTGAGCTCCTCACACATGCATCTGCATGCCTTGCTTCCCAAAAACAACTGCGCATTAGTGGCGCGAAAATGAGGCTCTGCCTATGATTAGAGAAGGCCCCCAGTGAAAAAGGTGTCCAATACAGTGCCTGCCGTTTCTTTAACATAATTCCCAAGAATAAAATAACTCCTCAAAGCTATAAACTATTAAAAATGCTTATAAATCAATCGTTTTAGCCCAGAAAAATGTCTACCAGTCTTTAAAAGCCCTTGTGAAGCCCTTATTCTTATTTAATAAAAATGGCTTACCGGACGGATCCCATAGGGAAAATGACAGCTTCCAGCATTACCAAGTCTTGTTAGAAATGTGTCATACCTCAAGCAGCAAAAGTCTGCTCACTGTTTCCCCCAACTGAAGTTAATTCCTCTCAACAGTCCTGTGTGGAAACAGCCATCGATTTTAGTAACGGTTGCTAAAATCATTTTCCTCTTACAAACAGAAATCTTCATCTCTTTTCTGTTTCAGAGTAAATAGTACATACCAGCACTATTTTAAAATAACAAACTCTTGATTGAAGAATAAAAACTACATTTAAACACCAACAAACTCTAAGCCATCTCCGTGGAGATGTTGCCTGTGCAACGGCAAAGAGAATGACTGGGGAAGGCGGAGCCTAGGAGGGATCATGTGACCAGCTTTGCTGGGCTCTTTGCCATTTCCTGTTGGGGAAGAGAATATCCCACAAGTAAGGATGACGCCGTGGACCGGACACACCTATGTTGGAGAAACACAAGTTTTTGTCTCCCATTACTTACAGTAAAGGTAAGCTTAAGAAAAATAGAAAGGAACCCATTAAGTTGTAGGTTTAAATAAGCCATGACCAAACCATGAATAGTGTGCAGACAAAAATGATCTACAGAATTGTGTAAGAATATTCTTGATAACTAAACAACACAGTGCCAATACAGCATCAAAGTCACAATGGTTAGGAAATTGTTTCTTCTAAATGAGACACCAACCATATACATATTAAAAGGATTCATTTAAAAAAAAACTGCTATTAAAGTGCACTATATAAAACAGGTTCATTTTTTTGTGTAAGTAAATATTTTAAGATAAAGCTATTTGTTTTGAAACCATCAGTGTAGGACAGATTACTCACTGAAAACTCCCAAAGCTCTTTTTGGTGGACAGTGCAAATATGTGACCATCATTTTCAAGAAAACAAAACATGTAATACAGCTTAAAATGCTATCACTATGGAAAAGTAATGACTAGAATCTATTTAAACTGGTTAGATGTGCTCAACAAGTGGACAAACGTGACATTTTATGTTTTCCTTCATATTTAATTATCCCAACTAAATAACAAAAGAACATTATACCTGAAACATATTTCAAATATCAGAGCATTGACTCAACAAAGTAAAATGTATTTAATTACTCAGCAGCTTAAAGAAAAGAACAAACTTTCACATTTACACTTAAAATCAGAAGTTTTCATATGATTTGCTGTATATCTATTTATGTATGCTGGCTTTGTTTACAAATAACAGACTGGTTTAACAAAGACAAGCTTTGCTGGAAATACATGCTGCCCACAAGGTTTTTATAATAATGCTCTAAAAGCAAAAATGATCTAATATAAACACAGTGAATGAATATTGGGAATCACTCTATGGCAGACATCCTCAAACTTGGCCCTCCAGAGGTTTTGGAACTACATTTCCCATGATGCTCAGCCAGCATATTAGCTTGCTGAGAATCATGGGCCAAGTTTGAGGAGGTCTGCTCTATGGAATTAACAAAAATGTCTGTTAACTAAAAAAAAAAACGAGAGAACAAAATTAAACAAAATTGAGGATCAGAACACGTTGAGCTTGGAAGAGAACACACACAGTTGTTGGTCACAAAGGTTTGTTAAGATAAGACAAAAGAATACTTGGCTGTGTAGGTATCACACTGACGACCATATTAGGAAAATTATGGCAATTGCAAAATGAAATGACGACACATTGTAGTTGACAGCAGTGGTGACAAAAATTAAATGAAAATTTTCTAGAAAAGCACCATTGAGGAAAAGCCATAAGAAGTGATCATGAACACTGTTATACAAATGCACCAGGTTGGCAGTTCTGGGAAATATTTTAATTTATCCTCTTTACTGCTGCTGTTGTAGATTTCAAAATAGCTACACTCGTCAAGAGGATGACAGTTTCCTACTGACATCTGTGTTGCTGACATTTTCAGTTATAGATTAAAGAATGAAGAGCAAACTCTTGTATAAGCAAACAATCTGACCATTTTGTCTATTTTTGTTGAGATATAAAATTCTGCTCTGTGGCTCAACAACATAACAGTTTCAGTCATACCTTCCCCTTCCTCCTCATCACCACTGTGTTTGCCCTCTTCGTTCTCTAGGTTGAGGTCATCAGGAAGGTCCAGAGGCTCAACCTCTTGTTGGTTTTCCTGCTTGCCATGATAAGGATCAACCTCATTTTCATCATATTCACGCTGTAAGCAAAGTAAAGAATAATGACAAATGACCGATGACCCACATAAAATGCAAGTAAGAAGGGCAATATATTCAGAATGCTCAAAAGATTACTGATGTTCTTTTGTTTTTACACCAACTATGAAAGTAAAAACACTGAAACTTCTACATATCCAAATAAGGTTAAAGAGGCATAATAAGAAAATATTAATTTCTTAAGACTCGCAGAGCCACATGACCTCTGATTAAGGTAGAAAGCAAAAGTCTGACTGGGTAGGGAGCCTCTACACAATGCATAGCCAAGCAATTACCTATTTAAAGAAAAAGTGAGGGGAAAGGTTTTGAGTCCAAATGGATTGGCACAAAACAAAGCTAAAGAAATTGATGTGAGTATAAATTTGTAATTCTGTCACATACTAGTAGAACCATAGAAAAGTATGTTTGCGAACAAACACTATTTAGGTCTGAAAATGGGAAATGTATAATTGAAATTAATCCAGAGTGAATCCTATTAGCTAAGGAAACTTTGGAAGTTTCCTGGAACCAGAATGAATCATCGGAAAATAAGACTCCCTAATATTCCTCAGAATGTTCAAACAATATTATAGTTCTGACACCACCAAGCTTGCAAAAAGCAATACTGCTAAAAGAAACCAAATGAAGAGTTAAAAAAAAAACACAACACTGCTATTCTGGTTCTGAATCAGATAAGGAGCAATACAAAGTCAAGTGCACAAAGTGAATTATTTTACAGATAGTTTGTAGAATGTATAATATGTAGCTAAGAGAGAAGTAATGTTACAAGAGCAAAATATTTTGGATTATGTCATGCCATGTGATTAGAAGTTGCTGAATGTTGTACAAACAAGAGCTGCATAAAGAAAAAACAGTAAGACAAGTTCTAGACCTGTTCTGTACAATGTCTATTACACACCTGAAACATGACACTTATCACAGTCCAAACCTAACGGCTGGGCTTCCTATTGGCTTCTTATACTGAATTCCTTTGCTTAATGATATTTTTAAACTGCGATCTTATCTTAGGGTTAAGCATCTTTTTAATTTACTTACTACACTTAGAACCTGAAAAATCAAGCGGTGCAAAGTAGTTACCTCATCCATCTGTTCATGTATTTTTTCCTTCTGACCATCCTCTTCTCTCTGCTCATCTTTTTCATCATCAGCCGGGTGATCTTGCTGCTTCTTTTCCTCTTTGTTTTTGTTGCCTGCATCTTGATTATCATCATTGGCAACAAGCTCAGATTCACCCTAAATCACACACATTCAGGAAATTATAAGCATGCAAGCACAGCAAACAAACTGCGTTTTAAGTGTAGTGACATATAGTGAGTTATAATGGCTGTTAATCAGTGCTCCACTTGATCATAAAATGCCCTGTGTATAACTCACAATAAAAGACTCAAAATAGTAGAAAACAAATTGCACATTAACATGGATAAAATACATCCACAAGAGGAGGCATTATTATCATGTATTTCAGTGCACAGTATTAGCTATATTATGAAAAGTAAATGGATATTCAAATGTTCAAAAGCAGCATTAAATATCAATCAATACTTTTTCAAAAAGAAGATTAAAGGGACACTGAACCCAAATGTTTTCTTTCGTGATTCAGATAGAGCATGCAACATTCTAATGTACTCCTATTATCAATTTTTCTTCATTCTCTTGTTATCTTTATTTGAAAAAGGCATCTAAGCTAAGGCGCCAGCCAATTTTTGGTCTAGACCTTGGACAGCACTTGTTTATTGGTGGGCGAATTTATCCACCAATCAGCAAGAACAACCCATGTTGTTCAACAAAAATGGTCCGGCATCTAAACTTACATTCTTGTTTTTTTCAAATAAAGATACCAAGAAAATGGAGAAAATTTGATAATAGGAGTAAATTAGAAAGGTGCTTAAATTACAAAAGAAAAAAAGATTTGGGTTTAGTGTCCCTTTAACCATTATATAAACCAAACTATTGCCTCACCATATCCATTCCAGGTCCAGTTTCTGTTTTATCGTTTTCCTCCTCTTCTTCTAAGTCATCGTCATCATCTCCCCACAGCCTTTCATCTAACTTATCAGCTTCATTATCTCCAAGATCTCCCATCTGCTTATCCAGATCTTCTTCCTCATCACTGTTTGACCTTTCATCTTCCTCCTCTGTAAAATTATGTGAGAAGTCAGATATACAAATTTTAGCATTCTTGTTATATTGTCTGAATTGCATCAAGTTAGTGGAAAATATTATGACAGACTAGAAAAAGAGACAAATAATCTGCATCAAATACCACTCCATGGTTTTTGCCTATACCATCATTATGTTAAAGGTCACTTTTCCTCATCCATAAACCGTCTACATTTTTAGGATTTCAGCAAGCAACAACTTGTGAAAATGCTAATTTATCATTGCTATATCTTATACACACGCATATATATATATATATATATATATATATATATAAATACACATACACACACATTTGTTTTGTAATTACCCTATGGGCCTTGCACCAAGGCCTGTCTGGGGTTAACTGCCTGTGACTTTGTGGACAGCACAGCTTCCTGTGAGTGCCAGTGAGCACCCAGGGATGAGCATGTTGCAGGGTCATATGATATGTACCCAGTCCAGTCTGAGAGTGCAGTCCCCTTCCGTGTTTTGTATATGTCTAGGGTGATTACATAAGCCTGTGCACCCTTCACTTGTTCCTACTTGTTTGTTGGATTGAGAGCTTGCATTGTATGGCTGTTTTAGGGACCCAGGATTTGGTAGGGACCTTGACGAGGTACCTGGCCTTGTCCCATTTGGCCAGCTGCGGTAACTAACCCTTCCATTTTTGCTTTTAATCTTAGCTGAGAGCTTGCGAGTGCTGGACTTTCTCTGCGTTTTGTGTATATATATATATATATATATATATATATATATATATATATATATATATATATATATATATATATATATACACACACACACAGATATATATATATATATATTTATATATATATATATATATATATATATATATATATATATATATATATATACAAATATATATACACATACACACATATATTAAATAAATATATATATATATACACATATATACACACACAATACCTTTAGGTTCTCCATCATGCATCTTGCCATCAAAATCTTCTGACATCTCAATAGCATTGTCTTCCTGTTCTATGTTTGGCTTAGAGTCTTGATCTTCTTTCTCTTTGTCCTGACCTTTCTGTAAGGTATCTTCAATCTAGAATTAACATTGCATATGAGAAAAATGTTAACAATACAAAAAAATAAATAAATTGAAGGTATTTTAGAAGCAGCTATTTTCTGCTACATATAGAAGGAACTACATAAAAAAGCTTAGTGAGGAGGAGAGTGCTTTTGAGATGATGATATAAAAATAGGGTCAAAATTAGATTATTAGACCTTGACCACGGGCTGCAAAAGCTACAAACATGTGTGCGTTGCTGAAGCATTAAAGGGACATTAAACACTTGACTGCTAAAAATCATTCAAACTAACTTCTACTGTGTAATAATAAAAAACGGAGCACAGCTCTTTATGCTGTAACTTCAGCTTACACAAAACATTTCAAGAAAATTGTTTCTATTACTATACATATCCAGGACTTGATGCAGCTATGTATGCCGCCATATTTTAACAGCACAGGAGTCACATGACACGCACTTCATATCTCCCTAGAGTACCTATAATTTGTGCATATAAAAAACACAGCAGCAGCAACACTCAATGTTATGCAGACAGAGCTTGTGCTGCAGTTTATGTTATAAATCTGTTACAGGAATAAAACATTTTATTATTATGTTTTTCTATGCAAATAAAGCTTACTTTTTCAAAAGTTACCACTGACATTCCTAATGTGTGTGCATTTACACAGCACTCGGCAGGGTTATAAATGTAAATCATTCTCTTCTCTGACAAGCTCTGGTCTGGAGAGGGAGGGGCCGAGGGGGGAGAGAGAGCAGAGAGACTCTGAAGAAAAACAGAATTTATGCTTACCTGATAAATTACTTTCTCCAACGGTGTGTCCGGTCCACGGCGTCATCCTTACTTGTGGGATATTCTCTTCCCCAACAGGAAATGGCAAAGAGCAAAGCAAAGCTGGTCATATGATCCCTCCCAGGCTCCACCTACCCCAGTCATTCGACCGACGTACAGGAGGAAATATGCATAGGAGAAACCATATGATACCGTGGTGACTGTAGTTAGAGAAAATAATTCATCAGACCTGATTAAAAAAACCAGGGCGGGCCGTGGACCGGACACACCGTTGGAGAAAGTAATTTATCAGGTAAGCATAAATTCTGTTTTCTCCAACATAGGTGTTTCCGGTCCACGGCGTCATCCTTACTTGTGGGAACCAATACCAAAGCTTTAGGACACGGATGAAGGGAGGGAGCAAATCAGGTCACCTAAATGGAAGGCACCACGGCTTGCAAAACCTTTCTCCCAAAAATAGCCTCTGAAAAAGCAAAAGTATAAAATTTGTAAAATTTGGCAAAAGTGTGCAGTGAAGACCAAGTCGCTGCCTTACATATCTGGTCAACAGAAGCCTCGTTCTTGAAGGCCCATGTGGAAGCCACAGCCCTAGTGGAGTGAGCTGTGATTCTTTCAGGAGGCTGCCGTCCGGCAGTCTCATAAGCCAAACGGATAATGCTTTTAAGCCAAAAAGAAAAAGAGGTAGAAGTTGCTTTTTGACCTCTCCTTTTACCAGAATAAACAACAAACAAAGAAGAAGTTTGTCTGAAATCTTTAGTGGCCTCTAAATAGAATTTTAGAGCACGGACTACGTCCAAATTGTGTAACAAACGTTCCTTCTTTGAAACTGGATTCGGGCACAAAGAAGGTACAACTATCTCCTGGTTAATATTCTTGTTGGAAACAACTTTCGGAAGAAAACCAGGCTTAGTACGCAAAACCACCTTATCTGCATGGAACACCAGATAGGGCGGAGAACACTGCAGAGCAGATAACTCAGAAACTCTTCTAGCAGAAGAAATTGCAACCAAAAACAAAACTTTCCAAGATAATAACTTAATATCTACGGAATGTAAGGGTTCAAACGGAACCCCTTGAAGAACTGAAAGAACTAGATTAAGACTCCAGGGAGGAGTCAAAGGTCTGTAAACAGGCTTGATTCTAACCAGAGCCTGAACAAACGCTTGAACGTCTGGCACAGCTGCCAGCCTCTTGTGAAGTAAAACAGATAACGCAGAAATCTGCCCCTTCAGAGAACTTGCAGATAATCCCTTCTCCAAACCCTCTTGTAGAAAGGATAAAATCCTAGGGATTTTTATCTTGTTCCATGGGAATCCTTTAGATTCACACCAATAGATATATTTTTTCCATATCTTATGGTAAATTTTTCTAGTTACAGGCTTTCTAGCCTGAATCAGAGTATCTATTACAGAATCTGAAAACCCACGCTTTGATAAAATCAAGCGTTCAATCTCCAGTCAGTTGGAGAGAAACCAGATTCGGATGTTCGAATGGACCTTGAACAAGAAGGTCCTGTCTCAAAGGTAGCTTCCATGGTGGAGCCGATGACATATTCACCAGGTCTGCATACCAAGTCCTGCGTGGCCACGCAGGAGCTATCAAGATCACCGAAGCCCTCTCCTGGTTGATCCTGGCTACCAGCCTGGGAATGAGAGGAAACGGTGGGAAAACATAAGCTAGGTTGAAGGTCCAAGGTGCTACTAGTGCATCTACTAGAGTCGCCTTGGGATCCCTGGATCTGGACCCGTAACAAGGAACCTTGAAGTTCTGACGAGACGCCATCAGATCCATGTCTGGAATGCCCCATAATTGAGTTATTTGGGCAAAGATTTCCGGGTGGAGTTCCCACTCCCCCGGATGGAATGTCTGACGACTCAGAAAATCCGCTTCCCAATTTTCCACCCCTGGGATGTGGATTGCAGACAAGTGGTAGGAGTGATCCTCCGCCCATTGAATTATCTTGGTCACTTCCTCCATCGCCAGGGAACTCCTTGTTCCCCCCTGATGGTTGATATATGCAACTGTCGTCATGTTGTCGGATTGAAACCTTATGAATTTGGCCTTTGCTAGATGAGGCCAAGCTTTGAGAGCATTGAATATCGCTCTTAGTTCCAGAATGTTTATCGGGAGAAGAGATTCTTCCCGAGACCATAGACCCTGAGCTTTCAGGGGTTCCCAGACCGCGCCCCAGCCCACCAGACTGGCGTCGGTCGTGACAATGACCCACTCTGGTCTGCGGAAGCTCATTCCCTGTGACAGATTGTCCGGGGTCAGCCACCAACGGAGTGAATCTCTGGTCCTTTGATCTACTTGAATCGTCGGAGACAAGTCTGTATAATCCCCATTCCACTGTCTTAGCATGCACAGTTGTAATGGTCTTAGATGAATTCGTGCAAAAGGAACTATGTCCATTGCTGCAACCATCAATCCTATTACTTCCATGCACTGCGCTATGGAAGGACGAAGAACAGAATGAAGAACTTGACAAGAGCTTAGAAGTTTTGATTTTCTGACCTCTGTCAGAAAAATTCTCATTTCTAAGGAGTCTATTATTGTTCCCAAGAAGGGAACTCTTGTTGACGGGGAAAGAGAGCTTTTTTCTATGTTTACTTTCCATCCGTGAGATCTGAGAAAGGCTAGGACGATGTCCGTATGAGCCTTTGCTTTTGACAGAGACGACGCTTGAATCAGGATGTCGTCCAAGTACGGTACTACTGCAATGCCCCTTGGTCTTAGAACCGCTAGAAGGGACCCTAGTACCTTTGTGAAAATTCTCGGAGCAGTGGCTAATCCGAAAGGAAGTGCCACAAACTGGTAATGCTTGTCCAGAAAAGCGAACCTTAGGAACTGATGATGTTCCTTGTGGATAGGAATATGGAGGTACGCATCCTTTAAATCCACCGTGGTCATAAATTGACCTTCCTGGATGGTAGGAAGGATCGTTCGAATGGTTTCCATTTTGAATGATGGAACCCTGAGAAATTTGTTTAGGATCTTGAGATCTAGAATTGGTCTGAACGTTCCCTCTTTTTTGGGAACTATGAACAGGTTGGAGTAAAACCCCATCCCTTGTTCTCTTATTGGAACTGGATGAATTACTCTCATCCTTAACAGGTCTTCTACACAATGTAAGAATGCCTGTCTTTTTATTTGGTTTGAAGATAATTGAGACCTGTGGAACCTTCCCCTTGGGGGTAGGTTCCTTGAATTCCAGGAGATAACCTTGAGAAACTATTTCTAGTGCCCAAGGATCCTGAACATCTCTTGCCCAGGCCTGAGCAAAGAGAGAAAGTCTGCCCCCCACCAGATCCGGTCCCGGATCGGGGGCCATCCCTTCATGCTGTTTTGGTAGCAGTGGCAGGCTTCTTGGCCTGCTTACCCTTGTTCCAGCCTTGCATCGGTCTCCAGGCTGGTTTGGGTTGAGAAGTATTACCCTCTTGCTTAGAGGATGTAGAAGTAGAGGCTGGTCCGTTTCTGCGAAAGGGACGAAAATTAGGCTTATTTCTAGCCTTAAAAGACCTATCCTGAGGAAGGGCGTGGCCCTTTCCTCCGGTGATGTCTGAAATAATCTCTTTCAAATCAGGACCAAACAGTGTTTTGCCCTTGAAAGGGATGTTAAGCAATTTTGTCTTGGAAGACACATCCGCTGACCAAGACTTTAGCCAGAGCGCTCTGCGCGCCACGATAGCAAACCCTGAATTCTTCGCCGCTAATCTCGCTAATTGCAAAGCGGCATCTAGAATAAAAGAGTTAGCCAATTTAAGTGCATGAACTCTGTCCATAATCTCCTCATACGAAGATTCCTTATCGAGCGACTTTTCTAGTTCTTCGAACCAGAAACACGCTGCCGTAGTGACAGGAACAATGCATGAAATTGGTTGAAGAAGGTAACCTTGCTGAACAAACATTCTTTTAAGCAAACCCTCTAATTTTTTATCCATAGGATCTTTAAAAGCACAACTATCTTCTATGGGAATAGTAGTGCGTTTGTTTAGAGTAGAGACCGCCCCCTCGACCTTAGGGACTGTCTGCCATAAGTCCTTTCTGGGGTCGACTATAGGAAATAATTTCTTAAATATAGGGGGAGGCACAAAAGGTATGCCGGGCCTTTCCCATTCCTTGTTTACTATGTCCGCCACCCGCTTGGGTATAGGAAAAACATCGGAGGGCACCGGAACCTCTAGGAACTTGTCCATCTTACATAATTTCTCTGGAATGACCAAATTGTCACAATCATCCAGAGTAGATAATACCTCCTTAAGCAGTGCGCGGAGATGTTCTAATTTAAATTTAAATGTTACAACATCAGGTTCA
This sequence comes from Bombina bombina, assembly GCF_027579735.1. Classification (NCBI taxonomy): domain Eukaryota; kingdom Metazoa; phylum Chordata; class Amphibia; order Anura; family Bombinatoridae; genus Bombina; species Bombina bombina. The sequence continues at coordinate 568,348,374 of NC_069502.1, forward strand.
GCTTGTTGAGAAATTTTCCCTGAATCTGAAATTTCTCCCTCAGACAAAACCTCCCTCCTGGCCCCTTCAGATTGGTGTGAGGGTATGTCAGAAGCGTTATCATCAGCGTCCTCTTGCTCTTCAGTGTTTAAAACAGAGCAATCGCGCTTTCTTTGATAAGTAGGCATTTTAGATAAAATATTTTTAATAGAATTATCCATAACAGCCGTTAATTGTTGCATAGTAATAAGTATTGGCGCACTAGATGTACTAGGGGCCTCTTGTGTGGGCAAAACTGGTGTAGACACAGAAGGGGGTGATGCAGTACCATGCTTACTCCCCTCATCTGAAGAATCATCTTGGGCACTATTATTATCTGTGGCATCATTGTCCCTACTTTGTTTGGACACCATGTCACAATTATCACATATATTTAAATGGGGAGACACATTGGCTTTCATACATATAGAACATCGTTTATCTGATGGTTCAGACATGTTAAACAGGCTTAAACTTGTCAACAAAGCACAAAAAACGTTTTAAAATAAAACCGTTACTGTCACTTTAAATTTTAAACAGAACACACTTTATTACTGAATATGCGAAAAAGTATGAAGCAATTGTTCAAAATTCACCAAAATTTCACCACAGTGTCTTAAAGCCTTAAAAGTATTGCACACCAAATTTGAAAGCTTTAACCCTTAAAATAACGGAACCGGAGCCTTTTTTACATTTAACCCCTATACAGTCCCAGGAATCTGCTTTGCTGAGACCCAACCAAGCCCAGAGGGGAATACGATACCAAATGACGCCTTCTATAAGCTTTTTCAGTGGATCTTAGCTCCTCACACATGCATCTGCATGCCTTGCCTTCCAAAAACAACTGTGCATTAGTGGCGCGAAAATGAGGCTCTGCCTATGACTAGGGAAGGCCCCCATCTGAAAAAGGTGTCCATACAGTGCCTGCCGTTTTTTAACAACAATCCCCAAGATTATAATAACTATAAAGCGCTATAATCTGTCAAATATGCTTAGCAAGTAATCGTTTTAGCCCAGAAAAATGTCTACCAGTTTTTTAAGCCCTTATAAAGCCTTTATTCTTATACTTAATCTAAGAAAATGGCTTACCGGTCCCCATAGGGAAAATGACAGCCTTCCAGCATTAACAAGTCGTGTTAGAAATGTGGCCATCATACCTCAGGCAGAAAAGTCTGCCAACTGCTTCCCCCAACTGAAGTTACTTCATCTCAACAGTCCTGTGTGGAAACAGCAATCGATTTTAGTAACGTCTGCTAAAATCATCTTCCTCTCACAAACAGAAATCTTCTTCTCTTTTCTGTTTCAGAGTAAATAGTACATACCAGCACTATTTTAAAATAACAAACACTTGATTGAAGAATAAAACTACATTTAAACACCAAAAAACTCTTAGCCATCTCCGTGGAGATGTTGCCTGTGCAACGGCAAAGAGAATGACTGGGGTAGGCGGAGCCTGGGAGGGATCATATGACCAGCTTTGCTGGGCTCTTTGCCATTTCCTGTTGGGGAAGAGAATATCCCACAAGTAAGGATGACGCCGTGGACCGGACACACCTATGTTGGAGAAATAGACTGAGTAACTCATGCTGCAAATACTTTTTCCTGGAGATTTGTTCTACACAATATTTTATTTTCATACATCTACATCACATATATACAGTAATATATGTATTGCAGATGTATGAAAATAAAATATTGTATAGAACAAATATCCAGGAAAAAGTATTTGCAGCATGAGTTACTCAGTCTATTTTCTTCACGGAGTCTCTCTGCTCTCTCTCCCCCCTCGCCCCCTACCTCTCCAGACCGGAGCTTGTCAGAGAAGAGAATGATTTACATTTATAACCCTGCCGAGTGCTGTGTACATTCACACACACATTAGGTATGTCAGTGGTAACTTTTGAAAAAGTAAGCTTTATTTGCATAGAAAAACATAATAATAAAATGTTTTATTCCTGTAATAGATTTATAACAAACTGCAGCACAAGCTCTGTCTGCATAACATTGAGCGCTAAAACTAAATACACAGAGCGCTTCATAAAAGGCTAAGACACTAGTAGTGACAAGATTATTTAAATAAAATATGTTGAAATTCTATAGGGGTATATAAAATATTTTATAAGCTACTTATAGCTAAAATATACAAACAAGATACAAAAGTGGATCCACTTAAAATTAACAATAAAATATGCATATATCTATATAAAAAAACAATAATACAATTGTGGTTAAAAACCACAAAAAAACTTAATCACAAAATAAATTACAATAAAACAGCTGTTAACTGATAAGCTGGTTGATGGTTGGATAAAAAATATAAATATATAAAAACATCAATTTACTGAGTGGGTGTCCATAAATATGTAGGTCCCAAACTTTAAATTCTTTCCAGAGAGTGAATGTCCAATATGAAGATTCTATTTTAAAACATTTATCCTTATATATCCCTCGATAAACGGTGAAATGATGAAGTGTGTAAAAAAAGAAAAACGTAGTGGTTTTCAAATCAAATTTAAAAAATTATTGTGAGTATCCAAAAAATCCTGGAGAGATAATGTGATGAAGTGGACGTGAATAATCAAAAATGAAAAAAGAAAAAGGAAAAAATTTGAAAAAATAATCCAAATGAATATTTAGGATGTGTTAAAGTGAATAACACACTTATAAAGTGACCCTTATGTGAATACAAGATGTGAAGAGATGCTCCTAAAAAGTTATTCCTGTGTGTAAACGATGAAAAAATACAGAAATGGATCCTATGTCTCAGGGATCAATTCATTCAAAGATATACCTGTAATAAAACAAATATAACATAGTGCAAAACTGCTATTCAAACTTAGTCAGTAATTGAAAAGAAGCTTACCATATATGTCAACGCGTTTTGGCCCTAAGAACTGGGCCTTTATCAAGACTATAGTTTTTTCACATTTTTTCCTTTTTCTTTTTTGGGTACACACATTTTTGATTATTTACGTCCACTTCATCACATTATCTCTTCAGGATTTTTTGAAATTTGATTTGAAAACCACTATGTTTTTCTTTTTTTACACACTTCATCATTTCACCGTTTATCGAGGGATATATAAGGATAATTGTTTTAAAATAGAATCTTCATATTGGACATTCACTCTCTGGAAAGAATTTAAAGTTTGGGACCTACATATTTATGGACACCCACTCAGTAAATTGATGTTTTTATATATTTATATTTTTTTATCCAACCATCAACCAGCTTATCAGTTAACAGCTGTTTTATTGTAATTTATTTTGTGATTAAGATTGTATATTGTTGTGGTTTTTAACATCAATTGTATTGTTTTTTTATATAGATATATGCATATTTTATTGTTAATTTTAAGTGGATCCACTTTTGTATCTTGTTTGTATATTTTAGCTATAAGTAGCTTATAAAATATTTTATATACCCCAATAGAATTTCAACATATTTTATTTAAATAATCTCGTCACTACTAGTGTTTTAGCCTTTTAGGAGGCGCTCTGTGCATTTATTTTTAGCACTACATTCACCTTTTTGGGGGCGCTGGTACCCACAATACTAGGAGCTACAAGTCACATGACTGCTGTGACTCAGTGTAACGTGCGTTCTAATATGGCACCTTACATGGGAGAATAATGCACCTTATTAGCATTCATCTTCAAATCGATTTTTTTCAACACTTAAGGGTAAGGTGAACTAATAAACTAGACAGTAGTGATTACATGATTTTAATTCATAATAAAACATACTTTTTAATGATTTTTATCAGGTGTTAAGTGTCCCTTTAAGGGTGGTCCCCTACATTGTTGCCTGAATAGTTGGCTGACCAAGTTTTTATTTCTACCTATTTCTACAAATGTTTGCATGTAGGAAAGCTAAAATCATCATACCTGATCTTCATTTTCAATCTTTTCACTGACATCCTTCATGCCTTCTCCTTCTCCAATGCCACCACCCTCATAGTCATGAAACTCTGTTGCTCCCTCACCTTCTGCATCCTCAATCAATTCCCTAGGGAGGCAGAACCCCTAAAAAGGAAAGTACACATCACAAGTTCACCCTAAGCATTTGGCCTGGCAAACTTAACATTCAAAAGTATTCTTTATTATTGGGGACACTTAAGTCAACCTTTATGATTCAGAAAGAGCATGCTGTTTTAAGACACTCAAATTTACTTCCATTATCAAATTTTGCAGTCTTGTTATATACACACTTTTCTGGGGAACAAGATCCTACTGAGCATGTGCACAAGCACAGGGTATAAATATAGTAGTCTGTGATTGGCTGATGTTTGTCAGATGATAGTGTGGACTGGAAAATGGGAGAAAAAAATAAAATGTGTCAAAAAACAAAATTTATGCTTACCTGATAAATTTCTTTCTTTCTGGGCATGGAGAGTCCACAACATCATTCCAATTACTAGTGGGATATTCAACTCCTGGCCAGCAGGAGGCGGCAAAGAGCACCCCAGCAAAGCTGTTAAGTGTCACTTCCCTTACCCATAACCCCCAGGTATTCAGTCGAAGGAAAATGGAAAAACAAACACAAGGGTATAGAGGTGCCTGAGGTTTACTAAAACCCCCCGCAGAATTATAATTTAAAAAGAGGGCGAGGTCGTGGACCCTCCATGCCCGGAAAGAAAAATTTTTATCAGGTAAGGATACATTGTTTTCTTTCCCTATGGCTTGGAGAGTCCATGACGTCATTCCAATTACTAGTGGGAACCAATACAAAAGCTAGAGGACACAGAGTGAAAAACAAATTATGCTTAACTGATAATTTTTTTTCTGCTGACGGGGAGAGTCCACAGCTGCATTCATTACTTTTGGGAAATACAGAACCTGGCCACCAGGAGGAGACAAAGACATCCCAGCCAAAGGCTCAAATACATCCCCTACTTCCCTCATCCCCCAGTCATTCGGACAAGGGAACAAGGAACAGTAGGAGAAATATCAGGGTGAAAAAAAAGGTACCAGAAGAACAAAAAAAACAAGGCTGTCTCATGAAACAACACGGGCGGGGAGCTGTGGAGTCTCCCCGTCAGTAGAAAAGAAAATTATCAGAGACTTAAGTTTTTCTTCTTAAACAGGGAGAGTCCACAGCTGCATTCATTACTTTTGGGAAATCAATACCCAAGCTATAGAGGACACAATGCAAAACGGGCGGGAGCAAAAAAGGCAGCCCATTCTGAGGGCACCACAGCCTGATATAACCCAAACACCCAATAAAAAAACTGCGCCAGCAGACCCATAAAGGACAAAAAGAAGAGGACCCAGTAACTGCCCAACCATAACGAGCCTTGCTAGAGACCACTCAGATCCCTAGATTCCACTGAGCACAAAACCTCTGAGGAGACGAAAATCCCGCTGACTCGAAGCCCACCAAGGAAAAACCTCTCCGACCAATGGGAAGGGGGAAACCAAAATTCCCCTCACAATCTTCCAGAAGAAGAAGGAAAATCCGATAAGGAAGTCCAAAACGACTACCAAAAACAAAACTCCCAAAAATCAATGAAGAAGCCACAGGCTTCCAACTAATGGGCGGTCCAACTAAGTGTCAAGCCTACAAAAACTGGACAAGGAGGTAGATAGGAAATTCGTACCAGAACCATCCTGAGAGAGAAAAACTCTGAAAACAGTGCAGATCAACCCCCCCCCCCCCCCACCAGAACACAGGGAAGAAGGACAGCACCCTGACCAAAAATGAAAAACCAGCAACTCGCAAAGGGAAGGTACCACCGCGAGGCCTCCCACGTAAGGAAAGAGCACTCAGTAGCCCTTCATCATACGTGGTCGATGCTCAACAGAACAGTCATAATTCCTGAACCATACTCCGAGCAAACAGTCACAGCATCGACACAAATGGAAAAGACCAAAATACCAGGGAGAACAAAAATTCCCCGAAACGACCAGGGCCAGAGATTAGCAACAAATCTCCAGCCATGAGATCCCCTGGAAAGGAAAGAGGAAGAGGCAAACACCCCCAGAGAGACTAGCTCGGGTTCCAAAATACCTATCCACATTTCCCTTCAGAATCGTAGGGGAAGGTATACTCAACCAAGAGAGACCCTCGACTAACAACTATCAGAATGGATGCAACATGAAAGTCCAACCTTATAGGTGGACACAAACTCATGATGTCCTGCACGCAAAGCAGTGAGACAAACCCAACTGAACTCCAGGATTAGAGGAGGAAAACGACTTCCGGAGTAGACAGGATAAATGCAGTAGATCAGATTCTCCCAATAGAAGAAAATCATAGACCCAACAACTTGCTAGCCCACATGCAAGGTGCAAAAGCTGCAACTGGTCTTCAAACTGCAAATCCGCTTGCTACGCAGCTAAGGAAACCCTCCAGCCACTAAAGCCAGCTCAGTAGAGAAATTCCCAATCCTCCGGTAGGAATAAAAAGAACATGCCAGTAGGAGCAAGGATATTTTCCCAGGAACGGGAAACCCAACCTGCTACACAACCGGCCAGATCCAACGTCTATGAGATATGGGAAACAGAGTAACCAAAAATGCCCAGTCAAAGACCAGGACTAGGTAAAAAGACCAGACCCAGCACCCCCCCCCCCCAAACCAGGGGCCGTAACCAAACAAATAACCCTTAAGGAACAACCACAAGAGTACTCCATCTAAAGATGGCCTTGCACTAAAGTTGATGCAATCACAGTAATGCCCCCATGGGGTCTTAAACACTGATCTGCCATGAAAGTATCCCAGAGACTGAACTCATCCCCAACGGGCCTCTCGGATCCACACACACCAAATAAAACGAAGGTAGGACCCAAAAGAGATCAGAACTCAAACTAGAAAGTATACTCTGTTTGAGAAAATATGACAGTCTCTAAAGATTCCCTCTGGATCAAACTCCGGGGGGCCCCTACTGCTCAAGGAATGGACGAATGAACGAGCATCCTAAAACTCCTAGCAAGCGACGGTACTCAACCGAATCACCCAAGCAGGGGCTACCGTACATAAGTGAGACTACATACAATCCCCTAGATCCCAAAAATGATAGGATCAGAAAAGGATATTTTAAGAAAGTGGACCATAAGGACTGGATTACCTCCATCTGACGACAGGAAGACTGACCCCAATTAAATGGGAAGCAAAGTGCACAAGCAACCTCGACCATAAGGAAGAGGCCCTGTCGAAAGAGATCGGGACTAATTAGGACAATGCCATCCAGATGAAGTACCATAAAGTAGAAGTAACCCCCCCCCCCCCAAACCAGGTACGGAAGATCTCTTTGGAGTCATCTGAACCCCCTCCTCTGTCGAAGGGGAGAACCAAAGGACTTCAGGAAACCTTGAGTATACTGTCATAGCAGGATTCGTAATCTCAGCTAACCCTGCTAGCTATGCAGGAACAGAACACCTAGGACTGAGTACATCAAACATCGGATGCCCCACCCGGATGAATAAATTACAACCAACCTATCATCTAGGATAGAAGGACCTTCATAACTTGTAGAACAAGAAACAACTTCTTAACAAGAGGTAAGCAAAACTCAGCACCCAAACAGGACCACCCCGTTGACAAAAAGGCACAACGTGTCTCACATGGGCCCCAAGGAACAGATATAACTAGTACCCAATCAGGACCAGCCTGATATACAGGGTGTGACAGAACTGTTCAAGGCCACTGAAAGGTCTAAGCCCTAGCAGGGCTAGACTAATAAACAGACAAACAGTAGACATGTAGGCTCTGAGACCTAGACCATGTCTCAATTTTTTTTAATTTTTTTTTATAACTTCCGTGGAAGTATAGCGATCACGACCACAAAATCGCCAGTATCGAATCCCAGAGAAAAAATAAAACAGTCTTGAGCCTACAAAAAGAAATAAAATACATCCTAACTGGATAAAAAAAGGAAGGTAGCACCCGCAGGTGGACGCACAGGAAGAATGGAGACACTAACAGGACCAGCCAGTCAGAGACCTGATTCCTCCAAAGCTCAGAACTGGGAATGAGATACAGAAAAAAAAAATGTTGACGACAAAGAGAATGATCTTCATCTCTCCATTCGTCTAACACTGCTTGCCGTCTGGAGCAGAAGACTGAGGAACCACGACTCATCCAAATTGGGCTCCTCTAACGCGGCCAACACATGCCTCAGCAGGACATGAAGGTGCGCCAATGTAAATCGGAAGGCAAGACTCACCTCCACCGGTGCATCTGACCTGAGGCCTCAGGGGACACTGCTTCCCCAGAGGGCTGAACCGATACAGATGATCCCACGCCTGACGGGCCCTGGTTAAAAGTACACTGACAAGATCGTCCCGGAAGATGTAAATGCACAAACGCCATAGATATGGCCATGCGGAACCGTGTAGTAACCTCTGGAGTAAACAAGTCACCTTCCGGAGAAGGGGTAACGGAATTTGGGACACCTGCCTGTGTAGCAACCGAAGGTTCTAGGGAATGTGCCTCACGGGATACGGAATCCTCAGTGGAGGAAGTCTCAGAGGACTCTAAGCTCTCCAAATTGGAGAAAAGAACACTCGAAAACAGCATACGGAACATAACTCATGGGGCTGGATCACCCGGACCCCCACATATTCTTCGCAAGAAGCAGAATTTGAATCAGAGATAACTAAAGATAACGGAGGCCAAGCTATCAAGGCATTGAAGATTACTCTCAGCTCCAAGATGTTTATGGGAAGAGAAGACTCTTCCCAAGACCACAGGCCCTGAGCTTTTAGAGAACCCCAAACAGCTGCCCAGCCTAACAGGCTGGTGTCTGTAGTCACAATCACCCAGCAAGGTTTCAGGAAGCAAGTGCCCCAGTACAGGTGCTCTTGTGAAATCCACCACTAGAGAGAGCTTTTTTTTTTAGGGAATCCAGGTTTATCCTCTGTGACAAATCTGAATGGTCTCCATTCCATTGACTGAGCATGCAAAGCTGCAGCAGTCGTAGATGGAATCGAGCAAAAGTTATGATGTCCATGGAAGCCACCATCAGACCAATCACCTCCATGCATTGAGCCATTGGACGAATAGCAGACTGGAGAGAAAGGAAAATCTTCATGCACAGGGAATCTATGATTGTCCCTAGAAAAACACACTCTTGTAGCCGGAACTAGAGAACTCTCTTCCAGATTCACTTTCCACCCGTGGGAACGTAGAAAAGAGTTTTTTCTAGTTGAAAAGATTATGCCTGAACAAAGATGTCGTCTAGGTAAGGCACCACAGCAATTCCATGGGATCTAATCACTGCCAGAAGAGCCCCCAGAATCTTTGTGAATATTCTGGGTGCCGTGGCAAGACCAAACAGAAGTGCAGAAAAATGGAAATGTTTGTCCAGAAAGGCAAACCTTAGAAACTGGTGATGCTCCCTGTGAATGGGAACATGGGGATACGTGTCCTTGAGGTCTATGGTCGTCCTCTACGCAGTTTAAGAAGGCCTCCCATTCTTTACTTGAATCCTATTCTGTAACCCTGGGATACTATGTCCACAGCCCATGGAACTGGGACATTGCGTATCCAAGATTGCTGAAAAAAAGAAAGCCTGCCCCCCCACTTGATCCAAAATTGGATCGGGGGCAGACCCTTTATGCAGATTTAGAATCAGTGGAAGGCTTCTTATTTTGCTTTCCCTTATTCCAAGGCTGGCTGGAGTTCCAAGAGGACCTGGATTGGTCTGGTTTAGAAGAGGAGGAGGAAGACTTCTGTCCTTTAAAGTTGCGAAAGGAATAAAAATTAGTAGTCTGTCAACCCTTAGGTCTATTCTTCTTGTCCTGAGGTAGGTAAGATCCCTTTCCACCCGTAATCTCTGAAATGATTTCCGCCAGACCAGGACCGAATAGGGTCTTACCTTTATAAGGTAAAGCCAAAAGCTTGGCCTTTGAAGATACATCAGCTGACCAAGAAATTAACCACAGAGCTCTGCAAGCTAGGACAGTGAAGCTAGACATCTTAAGCTCCCAATCTAACTACCTGCATGTTGGCACTGCAGATAAAGGTATTGGCTAATTTAAGAGCCTTGATCCTATCTTGGATCTCCTCAATCATAGTCTCTTCTGATATCAGATCAGACAGAGCATCGCACAAATAAGATGGTGCACCCGCAACCATAGCAATACTTGCAGCAGATTGCCACTGTAATCCTTGATGGATGTACATCTGGATCCTTAAAGAAACAACTATCCTCTATAGGAATGGAAGTTCACTTAGCTAGAGTAGAGATAGCTCCCTCTACTTTAGGCACAGTGCGCCACGAGTCACAAATGGAGTCAGCAACAGGAAACTTTTTTAAAAACGGGGTAAGGGGAAAAGGGAACCCCTAACTTATCCCATTCCTGAACTATAATTGCAGACATCTTGTCTGGAACAGGATACATATCCACAGAAGAGGGAGAATCATTAACTCTATTAAGTTTAGTAAACTTTTTAGGGTTGACAGGAACCAAAGGTTTCAGAGTTGTCCAAAGTAGCTAGAACCTCCTTTAGTAGCAACCGGAGATATTCAAGCTTAAATCTGAAATTAACTTCAGATTCTGAAGATTTTCCCCATTGTGTCAGAGTCTGAGATCTCACCTTCAGAAGCTACTGAAGTATCTTCCTCATCAGACACTTGGGAATGGTTGACCAGCGCAGGCTTAGAGGGGTCAGACCTCTTACTAGCAGAAATATGTTTCCTCCTACGCTTACCCGAAGTAGGGAAAGCGGATAAAGTTGCAGATACCGTAGAATTTATCTGTGCATAAAAATCTGCTGGCAAATAAACACCCCCAGGAGGTAGAAAGGAACCACAGGGCACTGCATGTGAAACCATTAAGGCTTGGGACGTTTAAGGAGAAAGCTGTGGCATTTCCTGAACAGCATTATCCTGAGAGACAGATGTCTCAGAAGGGAGTAATTTATCCTTAAATTTTAGAGAATCTTAGCTAAGCATGAGGAAAAAAAAATTGCATAGGCTTCTAAACATAATAAACATTTATCCAGAGAAACAGAATCTTGGTCTGTGTCTATAGCTGGAATGGTATCCGATAATAAGGAGAATGAGAAAAGTAACCACATTGTTACTTTAAGAAGGAGAGTAATCCCTCAAAGCGTGTAACGCTAAAAAATACTAAAAACTATTTAAGAGTTGACTAAAAAACACCTCTAAACCTCAGCGTGACTGAGGTGTCCTACCATAACTGGCCCAGAAGCTGACACTAGTAACAGAAGAGACTCTCCAGCAGAATTCTAAGACGATATCGTCAAAACACAGCTGCCATAGGAAATAAACTCACTGAACTAACGGTGCACCGCATTTGCAAACGGAAGAGCCGGTAGTCACGTGTGTGGCAGCAAAATAAACTGCGCCACAAAGGCGTGCGTTTCTAGCGATGAGTAAATAAATAAAAAAAAGTTTAATATCATACAGTTAATTTATAATACTGAAATAAAAAGGATGAGCATCAAGCAAGAGAGCTCCCTCCTTTCCATTATTACTCCTTCAGCCAGTCCCATAAGAGATCTTATCTCTCATATAAGGGAAGGAATTAATAACTATTAACCCCTTTGTCTCTTATAACACACACAGTGCCTGCAAACTGCACATAGAAGTACCCTCAATAAAAGGATAAATATGTCCCATATGTGATCCAGTGTAGAGTTGTCTTATTAACTCCTTAAAGTGCAAGCCTTCAGTACCTAGAAGACAAAGGCACTTACTTGAGGATCTGGCTGTCAGGCAGAAAGACAGCTACTAAGGTGTGACAGAACACTGTACTCTCTATCAGGGACCTGTAGATAAAGAAAAAAAACAGAGTAACCAACTCTGGCTTTCTACAAAGGGGTAGCAATGGTGTTAGAAGTAAAGCAAAGACCACCTTGCCGCCTTCTAATTGTTAAAAGCCACCATTACTCTTACTAAAAAGATTGACATGGACAAGGCTAGACCCCAATCCTTGCTTGCAGGGAAAAGTACCCATTAAAGGATTAAATATCTTAAGACACCATCTTCGCACATCCTCCATTGACAGAGGCAAAGAGAATGACTGGGGGTTATGGGGGTAAGGGAAGTGACACTTAACAGCTTTACTGGGGTGATCTTTGCCTTCTGCTGCTGGCCAGGAGTTGAATGTCCCACTAGTAATTGGATGATGTTGTGGACTCTCCATGCCATACGAAAGAAAAAAAAAATCTACTGCTTATTTGAAATTCAGAATAGGCGTTCTTGTCTTGTCTTTTTATTCCATATTTGTTAATTATGTAGTTTTACTGCATTGAATGATCCTTTAAATATTTACCAGTGAGATTTTCACTTAATTGCCTTTCAAAATGAGACCTTTAAACGAGAAAATGTTTGCAGCACCAACTCTGCAACCTCACTATGATGGTTAAACACAGACTTGCAGGGTCCGTAGTGCTAAACTTAAACGTTCTTACAAATAAGAGCATGTTATTTTTAAACTATAATATACCTTTAAATATTTACAGATATAATCAGATTAAACATGCATGTTGATTATTTTCCAAAAATAATAAATAAAAAACAATATAAGAACTTGATAAAGACCTGATAAATTCATTTCTTTCATATTGGCAAGAGTCCATGAGCTAGTGACGTATGGGATACAATCCTACCAGGAGGGGCAAAGTTTCCAAAACCTCAAAATGCCTTTAAATACACCCCTCACCACACCCACAAGTCAGTTTAACAAATAGCCAAGTAGTGGGGTAATAAAATAAGTAGTAAAAAAGCATACAAAAAGAGGAACTGGAAATATAATTGTGCTTTTATACAAAAATCATAACCACCATAAAAAGGGTGGGCCTCATGGACTCTTGCCAACATGAAATACATTTATCAGGTAAGTTCTTACGTAAATTATATTTTGTTTCATGTAATTGGCAAGAGTCCATGAGCTAGTGACGTATGGGATAGAAAAACCCAAGATGTGGAAGACCACAGAAGAGTCACTAGAGAGGGAGGGATAAAATAAAAACAGCTATTTCCACTGAAAAAAATTCAATTCACACAAAAAAATAAGTCTCATTAATTTCACATAAATTACAGGAAAAAAAACTTAAATCATAAGCAGAAGAATCAAACAGAGGGCTGCATGAAGAACTTTTCTACCAAAGACTGCTTCAGAAGAAGCAAATACATCAAAATGGTAAAATTTAGTAAATGTATGCAAAGAAGACCAAGTTGCTGCTTTGCAAATCTGATCAACTGAAGCTCCGTTCTTAAAAGCCCAAAAAGTGGCGACTGATCTAGTAGAATGAGCTGTAATTCTCTGAGGCGGAGATTGCCCCGCCTCCAAATAAGCCTTGTGAATAAAAAGCTTTAACCAAGAAGCCAAAGAAATGGCAGAGGCTTTCTGACCTTTCCTAGGACCAGAAAAAAACAACAAATAGACTAGAAGTCTTCCTGGAATCTTTAGTAGCTTCAACATAATATTTCAAAGCTCTTACAACATCCAAAGAAGTAAAGATCTTTCAAGAGTATTCTTAGGATTAGGACACAAAGAACGAAAAACAACTTTCCTACTAATGCTGTTAGAATTCACAACCTTAGGAAAAAATTTAAACAAAGTCTGCAAAACAGCCTTATCCTGAGGGAAAATCAGAAAAGGAGACTCACAAGAGAGCAGACAAATCAGAAACTCTTCTAGCTGAAGAGATAGCCAAAAGGAACAACACTTTCCAAGAAAGTAGTTTAATATCCAAAGAATGCATAGGCTTAAAAGGAGGAGCCTGCAAAGCCTTCAAAACAAAATTAAGACTCCAAGGAGGAGAGATTGATTTAATAACAGGCTTGATACGAACCAAAGCCTGAACAAAATAGTGTATATCAGGAAGCTTAGCAATTTTTCTATAAAATAAAACAAAGAGCAGAGATTTGTTCCTTCAAAGTACTTGCAGACAAACCTTTATCCAAACCATCCTGAAGAAACTGTAAAATTCTAGGAATTCTAAAAGAACACCATGAAATATAGGTTTTCCAAACCAGATAATAAATCTTACTTAAAAAAGAAACAGACTTACGAGCCTGTAGCATAGTACTAATCACTGAGTCAGAGAAACCTCTCTGACTAAGCACTAAGCGTTCAATTTCCATACCTTATAATTTAGCGATTTGAGATCCTGATGGAAAAACAGCCCTTGAGACAGAAAGTCTGATCTTAAAGGAAGTGGCCAAGGTTGGCAACTTGACATCCAGGCAAGATCCGCAAACCAAAATCTGTGAGGCCATGCTGGTGCTATCAGAAACACATGCGATTGTTCCATTATGATCTTGGAGATCACCCTTGGAAGAAGAACTAGAGGAGGAAAGATGTAAGCAGGTTGGTATGGCCAAGGAACTGCTAACGCATCTACCACCTCCGTCTGAGGATCCCTGGACCTGGAAAGATACCCAGGAAGTTTCTTATTTAGATGGGACACCATGAGATCTATTTCTGGAAGCCCCCACATTTGTACAATCTGACAAACTACATCTGGATGGAGAGACCACTACCCTGGATGTAAAGTCTGACGGCTGAGATAATCCACTTCCCAGTTGTCTACAACCGGGATATGTATTGCAGAAATTAGACAGGAGTTGAATTCTGCCCAAGAAAGTATTTGAGATACTTCTTTCATCACTAAAGGACTGCGAGTCCCACCCTAAAGATTGACATATGCCACAGTTGTGATATTGTCTGTCTGAAAACGAATAAATGATTTTCTCTTTAGTAGAGGCCAAGCCTGAAGAGCCCTGAAAATAGCACAGAGTTCTAAAATATTGATTGGTAACCTCGCCTCTTGAGGATTCCAAACCCCTTGTGCTGTCAGAGACCTCCAGACATCTCCTCAACCTGTGAGACTTGCATCTGTTGAAATCACAGTCCAGAAAGGACGAACAAAGGAGGCCCCTTGAACAATAAGGTGATGGTTTAACCACCAAGTCAGAGAGAGTTGAGTGTTGGGATTTAAGAATATCAATTGTGATATCTGAGTATAATCCCTGTACCATTGATTCAGCATGCAAAGCTGCAGAGGTCTCATATGAAAACGAGCAAAGGGGATTGTGTCCGATGCTGCAGTCATGAGACCTAAAACTTCCATGCACATAGCCACTGAAGGGAATGATCGAGACTGAAGGTTTCGACAGGCAGAAACCAATTTCATTCGTCTCTTGTCTGTTAAAGACAGAGTCATGGACACTGAATCTATCTGGAAACCTAAAAAGGTGAACCTTGTCTGAGGAATCTAGAAACTCTTTGGAAAATTGATCCTCCAACCATGTCTTTGAAGAAACAACACAAGTTGATTTGTGTGAGATTCTGCTAAATGAAAAGATTGAGCCAGTATCAAGATATCGTCCAAATAAGGAAACACTGCAATACCCTGTTCTCTGATTACAGATAGAAGGGAACCTAGAACCTTGGAGAATCTTCTTGGAGCTGTCGCTAGGCCAAATAAACAAGCGACAAATTGGTAATGCTTGTCTAGAGAAGAGAATCTCAGAAAGGGATAGTGGTCTGGATGAATCGGAATGTGAAGATACGTATCCTCTAAGTCTATTGAGGACATGTAATGACCTTGCTGAACAAAAGGCAGAATAGTCCTTTTATAGCCACCATCTTGAAAGTTGGGACACTTACAAAGTGATTAAAAAATTTCAGATCCAAAACTGGTCTGAATAAATGTTCCTTCTTTGGGACAATTAATAGATTTGAATAAAAACCCAAACCCTGTTTCAGAAGTGGAACTGGAAACACATTTCAGAAAAGCCTGAGCTTTCACAGGATTTGTTGGAACGCGAGAGAGAAAAAACTTTTTCACAGGAGGTCTTATTCTGAAACCTATTCGATACCCCTGAGAGACAATATTCTGAATCCAATGATTTTGAATGGAACCTGCCCAAATGTCTTTAAATAATTTCAATCTGCCCACCACCAGTAGAACTGGATTGAGGGCCGCACCTTCATGCAGTTTTGGGGGCTGGCTTTGATTTCTTAAAAGGCTTGGATTTATTCCAACTCGAAGATGGCTTCCAATTGGAGCCAGAGTTCTTAGGGGAAAGAGTGGTTTTCTGTTCTCTATTCTGACGAAAGGAATAAAACCGATTAGAAGCTCTAGTTTTACCCTTATATTTTTTTTATCTTGGGGAAAAAAACTCCCCCCCCCCCCCCCCCCCCAATAATAGTGGAAATAATCGAATCCAACTGAGAACCAAACAAATTATTACCCTGGAATGATAGAGATTGTAACCTAGATTTAGATACCATGTCAGCATTCCATGACTTGAGCCATATAGCTCTTCTAGCTAAAATAACCAAAGACATATTTTTAACATCAATCTTAATGAAATCAAATATAGCATCACAGAGAAAATGATTAGCATATTTAAGCAAAAGAACAATGCTAGACAAATCAGAATCTTTTCCCCGTTGTGCTAAGCTATCCAACCAAAAAGTTGATGCAGCCGCAACATCAGTCATAGAAATGGCAGGCCTGAGAATATAGCCAGAATGTAAATTAACTTTCCTAAGATAATATTCAATTTTTCTATCTAAAGGATCCTAAAAAGAAGTACTATATTCCATTGGAATAGTAGTACGCTGGGCAAGAGTAGAAATAGCCCCATCATCCTTAGGGACTTTTTCACAAAACTCTAAATTAGCCACTGGCAATGGGTACAACCTTTTAAACCTAGAAGAAGGAACAAAATAAGCACTAGGCTTAGACCATTCCTTAGCAATCACATAAGAAATAGCATCAGGAACAAGAAAAATCTCAGGCATAATCGCAGGAGGTTTATAAACAGAATTGAAATGTTTACTGGATTTGTTATCAAGAGGACCAGACTCCTCAATATCCAAAGTAATCAATACTTTTTCAACAAAGAACGAATATACTCAATCTTAAAAATATAAGTTGATTTATCAATGTCAATGTCTGAAGCAGGATCTTCTGAATCAGAGAGATCCTCATCAGAAGTAGATATATCAGTATGTTGTCGGTCATTACAAAATTAATCAGTAACATGAAATGTTACGTTTATTAGAAGGCAGAATAGCAGACATAGCCTTCTGTATCGCATCAGCAATATAATTTTTCATATCAACAGGGATATCATGTACATTAGATGTTGAAGGAACAACAGATACTGTACTAGTACTAATAGAAACATTTTCTGCATGCAAAAGCTTATCATGACAACTGTTACATACTACAGCCGGAGATATAATCTCAGATAGCTTACAACAGATACACTTAGCTTTGGTAGAACTGTGTTCAGGCAGCATGGTTCCTAAAGCAGCTTCTGAGACAAGATCAGATTGAGACATCTTGTAAAAGAAAAAATACCATTTAAACAAAAAAATATCTTATTTCCTCATATAGCAATTTCAGGAATGGGAAAAAATGCAAATGCTAAAAATAGGCCAAAAGGCAAATAGCATTCCCCTCTGAGCATAAAGAAGGCAAGGAGCATATAGGAAGTGGGGTAAAAATAAACCAAAACATTTTTTGGGGCCAAGTATGACGCATGACACAAAAAGAAGTATAAAAATGTTTTGGCGTCAACAACATCCAGAAATCGCGTCATAACAACCTGGCGTCAACTAAGACGCAGGAAATTATGAACTTGCGTCATCATAGACGCACATTGGCTCCAAGAATGACGCAATAACAGCATTTCGCACCCGCGCAAGCCTAAATTTGCCCGCAAATTTAAAAGTAACAAATCAGATTGGAAAAAAAGACTAAACCCCAGGTAAGAAAAATATTAAAAAAAATAACTTCCTAAAACATGATTCCCATACTGAAACTGCTAGACTGCAAAGGGAAATACACATAGACCTGACTCATGGCAAATATAAGTAAATACATATATTTAGAACTTTATATAAATACATAAAGCGCCAACCATAGCTGAGAGTGTCTTAAAATGGTACATACTTACCGAAAGACACCCATCCACATATAGCAGAAAGCGAAACCAGTACTGAAAGCTATCAGCAGAGGTAATGGTATATAAGAGTATATCGTTGATCTGAAAAGGGAGGAAGGAGATGAATCCCTACAACCGATAACAGAGAACCCTTGAAAAGATTTCCCTCGAGGGAAACCATAAAAAAAAAAAAAAAAAAAAAAAAAATATCACATCCCTCTGACAAACAAACACTGTACTCTGAGAGAAATTGGGCTTCAGAATGCTTAGAAGCAAAGAAAACAAAAAAAATCTTAGCACAAACTTACTTCACCACCTCCATAGGAGGCAAAGTTTGTAAAACTGAATTGTGGGTGTGGTGAGGGGTGTATTTATTGGCATTTTGAGGTTTGGGAAACTTTACCCCTCCTGGTATGATTGTATATCCCATACGTCACTAGCTCATGTACTCTTGCCAATTACATGAAAGAAATGTAAATACAGATATGTTAACTAGATCAGATATGGACAAAAACATGTTGATTCTGTGAGTTACAACTATTTAGAACATGTTCCTACCTTCTGAGCCAGATCTGTGAAAAGAGAAGCCAAAATAGAAAGTAATTTGCCTGTACTTCTGTGTGTTGCCAGAGACATTGTGAGGTAAAACATTATAAGATTTGAATATGTTGTCAGCATAGGCAACAGGCGAACAAGGAAGCTGCAGCACTGGTTGAAAAACTACAATAAAAAAAAAAAAAAAGCTTAATTTAAGATTTAGTACTCACAGTTCATAAAATAATTGTACATAACAAATAAAAGTTGTAAATTAACTGAACACTGAGTGATCAAAAGACACATATATATATATATATATATATATATATATAAAATATGCTAATGTTAGACAATAAAGAGATTTTAAAACAACAAAAAAAACCAGCAACTTTAAAATACCTGCTAATGAGTTGTCTGTGTTCCTCAATTCCCTTTTATGACTCATTATATAAAGCTGGTCAGCAAATTACACCATGGTTTATTTTAGGCATTATACATTTAAGGCACCAATACTAGTAACATACTATGGGCTAGATTACAAGTGGAGTGCTAATTTAATAAATGTTAAATAACCAGCCATTACAAGTGGATGGTTAATGCTACCTCGAGTTTGCGGTAGCAGTTTGCACTCTGAAAATTAACCAGAGATCAGATATCTAGTTAATTTTAATAATGTCCCCCAATTGTCACCAAAACAAAGAGCATTTTTACTTTTTAAGATTAAAATATATAAGCATTTTCATTTTTGTTAAATATAACTGCACAAATCAGTTTTAAGGGGTTAAAGAGTGCGGATGTGGGGCGTTAGAAAGTGCCTTTACATTGCTGTCTAAGGGGGACTATGTTAATACTCAAAATATATATGTTTATGCTTATATGCAAATATAGTTACGTGTTTATATGTGTATATACACATATTAACACAATTATGTATGTACTGTATATATTCATATACACTTTGCTGCCTGACTTACCCCTTTCACTGCGCTAGGTTTTCTGCCATGACTATCGCATGAGAACGAGGGTCCCATTGGAGCCTATGGAAGCGCGCTCTCGTTAGCACAAAGTTTGCATGCATTGTGCTGAAATTATAATACATGTGCTTGTATTAAGAGTGATGCGCAAACATTGCGGTTGTTGACAGCGCAATTTTGCGCTCCACTCGTAATCTACTCCTATATGTGAAGAGATATACGGTAGGACAAATTGTCAATTCCATGAAAGGCATAACCATTCTACATCATTCTGCGTCTACATTAAAGTATTTCAGTTCATTAAGACTGACACAAATGCCTAACTTTAGAATGTAAGAGAAAGTTCTGACCATGTACTTATTCCTTATGCAGTCTTCACCATATGTCTTTAACCTTCCTAGGAGCTCAGAGACTGATGAAATTATATTCTGCACATGAAGGGCTTTCAGGTCTCTGCCGAGATCTTCTGTCAGTAGACTGGTAATAAGGCCTTGCTGGATCATTTCCACTGTCTGTTCTTCATCTGAAGATAAAAAGTAAACCAGCAGAAAAATCATTACTCCACAAGTTAACAGAGATTAAACAAATTTCCTTTTTGGTTTATAATTTCATATTTGTATTTAAATGTAGGATGTAATATTTAACAAATATTAATTTATTAGTTTACCACGAAACATAATGGCAACACCTTTCCTGTAACATATTTAACATGCAACAACATTCAGATACAGTAGAGTGTACAAAATCTTTAAATCCTGGAGCAAAATCTGAAGAACTCCCCTGTACAGAACATACAGAGAGAGGACATATTAGAAGCAAAAACAGCAATGGTCTGATTAAAATGCAATAAATGAACCATACAATCTTTTGAAAGCTGAGCAGGGGGAATTATATAAATTTTCCAAAACACACTTAATAGTAGGAAAGTGTTCAGAGGATCTAGCTTCTAAGGAACCAATATTTAAAATAGTAGGGACAGAAAGAAAGTGTGATCTATCATGAAAAAACAGGCCTAGGCTAAAAACTACAGAAAATAAATTAATGAGGTAGGTAAATCTAAGGTTTAAACAAAAAATGTATTAAAAGAAAAAAGAAAAGAATAGGCAGCTGCATACAAACAGAGAACCTTTATTAAATACACCTCAAAAAATAAGCATCTCTAGACAGTATTAATAATCTTACCCCTTCCAACAGTTTGGCCAAAGTAAACAGAGGAGCACTATGAATCAATTAAATAACTCGCTAACCAGACATAGCTCTGTAGCATGGAAGGGAAAGACTGACGTGCATATTTAAATACCGACGAGTAAGAGGTCACGGTGAGCTAAATAACATAATTTATGCTTACCTGATAAATTCCTTTCTCCTGTAGTGTAGTCAGTCCACGGGTCATCCATTACTTATGGGATATTAACTCCTCCCCAACAGGAAGTGCAAGAGGATCACCCAAGCAGAGCTGCTATATAGCTCCTCCCCTCTACGTCACACCCAGTCATTCGACCGAAAACCAAACAAGAAAGGAGAAACTATAGGGTGCAGTGGTGACTGGAGTATAATTTAAAATTTAGACCTGCCATAAAAAACAGGGCGGGCCGTGGACTGACTACACTACAGGAGAAAGGAATTTATCAGGTAAGCATAAATTATGTTTTCTCCTGTTAAGTGTAGTCAGTCCACGGGTCATCCATTACTTATGGGATACCAATACCAAAGCTAAAGTACACGGATGACGGGAGGGACAGGCAGGATCTTTATACGGAAGGAACCACTGCCTGAAGAACCTTTCTCCCAAAAACAGCCTCCGAAGGAGCAAAAGTGTCAAATTTGTAAAATTTGGAAAAAGTATGAAGAGAAGACCAAGTTGCAGCCTTGCAAATCTGTTCAACAGAGGCCTCATTCTTAAAGGCCCAAGTGGAAGCCACAGCTCTAGTAGAATGAGCTGTAATCCTTTCAGGAGGTTGCTGTCCAGCAGTCTCATAGGCTAAACGTATTATGCTACGAAGCCAAAAGGATAGAGAGGTAGCAGATGCTTTTTGACCTCTCCTCTGTCCAGAATAAACGACAAACAGGGAAGAAGTTTGGCGAAAATCTTTAGTTGCCTGTAAATAAAATTTCAGGGCACGGACTACATCTAGATTGTGCAGAAGTCGTTCCTTCTTTGAAGAAGGGTTAGGGCACAATGATGGAACAACAATCTCTTGATTGATATTCTTGTTAGTGACTACCTTAGGTAAGAACCCAGGTTTAGTACGCAGAACTACCTTATCTGAATGAAAAATCAGATAAGGAGAATCACAATGTAAGGCTGATAACTCAGAGACTCTACGAGCCGAGGAAATAGCCATTAAAAACAGAACTTTCCAAGATAACAGCTTGATATCAATGGAATGAAGGGGTTCAAACGGAACCCCCTGTAAAACGTTAAGAACTAAGTTTAAGCTCCACGGTGGAGCTACAGTCTTAAACACAGGCTTAATCCTAGCCAAAGCCTGGCAAAAAGCCTGAACGTCTGGAACTTCTGACAGACGTTTGTGTAAAAGGATGGAAAGAGCTGAGATCTGTCCCTTTAAGGAACTTGCAGATAAACCCTTTTCTAAACCTTCTTGTAGAAAAGACAATATCCTAGGAATCCTAACCTTACTCCATGAGTAACTCTTGGATTCGCACCAGTGTAAGTATTTACGCCATATCTTATGGTAAATCTTCCTGGTAACAGGTTTCCTAGCCTGTATTAAGGTATCAATTACTGACTCCGAAAATCCACGCTTTGATAAAATCAAGCGTTCAATTTCCATGCAGTCAGCTTCAGAGAAATTAGATTTTGATGTTTGAAAGGACCCTGAATTAGAAGGTCCTGTCTCAGAGGCAGAGACCAAGGTGGACAGGATGACATGTCCACTAGATCTGCATACCAGGTCCTGCGTGGCCACGCAGGCGCTATTAGAATCACCGATGCTTTCTCCTGTTTGATCCTGGCAATCAAACGAGGAAGCATCGGGAAGGGTGGAAACACATAAGCCATCCTGAAGGTCCAAGGTGCTGTCAAAGCATCTATCAGGACCGCTCCCGGGTCCCTGGACCTGGACCCGTAACAAGGAAGCTTGGCGTTCTGGCGAGACGCCATGAGATCCATATCTGGTTTGCCCCAACGTCGAAGTATTTGGGCAAAGACCTCCGGATGAAGTTCCCACTCCCCCGGATGAAAAGTCTGGTGACTTAGGAAATCCGCCTCCCAGTTCTCCACTCCTGGGATGTGGATCGCTGACAGGTGGCAAGAGTGAGACTCTGCCCAGCGAATTATCTTTGATACTTCCATCATCGCTAGGGAACTCCTTCTCCCTCCCTGATGGTTGATGTAAGCCACAGTCGTGATGTTGTCCGACTGAAACCTGATGAACCTCAGAGTTGCTAACTGAGGCCAAGCCAGAAGGGCATTGAGAACTGCTCTCAATTCCAGAATGTTTATTGGAAGGAGACTCTCCTCTTGAGTCCACGATCCCTGAGCCTTCAGGGAATTCCAGACAGCGCCCCAACCTAGTAGGCTGGCGTCTGTTGTTACAATTGTCCAGTCTGGCCTGCTGAAGGGCATCCCCCTGGACAGATGTGGCCGAGAAAGCCACCATAGAAGAGAATCTCTGGTCTCTTGATCCAGATTCAGCGTAGGGGACAAATCTGAGTAATCCCCATTCCACTGACTTAGCATGCACAATTGCAGCGGTCTGAGATGCAGGCGTGCAAAAGGAACTATGTCCATTGCCGCTACCATTAAGCCGATTACCTCCATGCATTGAGCCACTGACGGGTGTTGAATGGAATGAAGGACACGGCAAGCATTTAGAAGCTTTGTTAACCTGTCCTCTGTCAGGTAAATTTTCATTTCTACAGAATCTATAAGAGTCCCCAAGAAGGGAACTCTTGTGAGTGGTAAGAGAGAACTCTTCTCCTCGTTCACTTTCCACCCATGCGACCTTAGAAATGCCAGTACTAACTCTGTATGAGACTTGGCAGTTTGGAAGCTTGACGCTTGTATCAGAATGTTGTCTAGGTACGGAGCTACCGAAATTCCTCGCGGTCTTAGTACCGCCAGAAGAGAGCCCATAACCTTTGTAAAGATTCTTGGAGCCGTAGCCAACCCGAAGGGAAGAGCTACAAACTGGTAATGCCTGTCTAGGAAGGCAAACCTTAGATACCGGTAATGTTCTTTGTGAATCGGTATGTGAAGGTAAGCATCCTTTAAATCCACTGTGGTCATGTACTGACCTCTTTGGATCATGGGTAAGATTGTCCGAATAGTTTCCATTTTGAACGATGGAACTCTTAGGAATTTGTTTAGGATCTTTAAATCCAATATTGGTCTGAAGGTTCCCTCTTTTTTGGGAACCACAAACAGATTTGAGTAAAACCCTTGCCCGTGTTCCGACCGCGGAACTGGGTGGATCACTCCCATTAGTAAAAGGTCTTGTACACAGCGTAGAAACGCCTCTTTCTTTATCTGGTTTGTTGACAACCTTGAAAGGTGAAATCTCCCTTGTGGAGGAGAAGCTTTGAAGTCCAGAAGATATCCCTGAGATATGATCTCCAACGCCCAGGGATCCTGGACATCTCTTGCCCAAGCCTGGGCGAAGAGAGAGAGTCTGCCCCCCACTAGATCCGTTTCCGGATCGGGGGCCCTCACTTCATGCTGTCTTAGGGGCAGCAGCAGGTTTTCTGGCCTGCTTGCCCTTGTTCCAGGTCTGGTTAGGTTTCCAGCCTTGTCTGTAGCGAGCAACAGCTCCTTCCTGTTTTGGAGCGGAGGAAGTTGATGCTGCTCCTGCCTTGAAGTTACGAAAGGCACGAAAATTAGACTGTCTAGCCCTAGGTTTGGCTCTGTCTTGAGGCAGGGCATGGCCTTTACCTCCCGTAATATCAGCGATAATTTCTTTCAAACCGGGCCCGAATAAAGTCTGCCCCTTGAAAGGTATGTTGAGTAATTTAGATTTAGAAGTTACATCAGCTGACCAGGATTTTAGCCACAGCGCTCTGCGTGCCTGAATGGCGAATCCGGAATTCTTAGCCGTAAGTTTAGTTAAATGTACTACGGCATCAGAAATAAATGAATTAGCTAGCTTAAGGGTTTTAAGCTTGTGTGTAATCTCATCTAATGGCGCTGAGTCAAGGGTCTCTTCCAGAGACTCAAACCAAAATGCTGCCGCAGCCGTGACAGGCGCAATGCATGCAAGGGGTTGCAATATAAAACCTTGTTGAACAAACATTTTCTTAAGGTAACCCTCTAACTTTTTATCCATTGGATCTGAAAAGGCACAGCTATCCTCCACCGGGATAGTGGTGCGCTTAGCTAAAGTAGAAACTGCTCCCTCCACCTTAGGGACCGTTTGCCATAAGTCCCGTGTGGTGGCGTCTATTGGAAACATTTTTCTGAATATAGGAGGGGGTGAGAAAGGCACACCGGGTCTATCCCACTCCTTAGTAACAATTTCAGTAAGTCTCTTAGGTATAGGAAAAACGTCAGTACTCGTCGGTACCGCAAAATATTTATCCAACCTACACATTTTCTCTGGGATTGCAACAGTGTTACAATCATTCAGAGCCGCTAACACCTCCCCTAGCAATACACAGAGGTTTTCCAGCTTAAACTTAAAATTTGAAATGTCTGAATCCAGTTTATTTGGATCAGATCCATCACCCGCAGAATGAAGCTCTCCGTCCTCATGTTCTGCAAATTGTGACGCAGTATCAGACATGGCCCTAGCATTATCAGCGCACTCTGTTCTCACCCCAGAGTGATCTCGTTTACCCCTAAGTTCTGGCAATTTAGACAAAACTTCAGTCATAACATTAGCCATGTCTTGTAGAGTGATTTGTAATGGCCGCCCTGATGTACTTGGCGTTACAATATCACGCACCTCCTGAGCGGGAGATGCAGGTACTGACACGTGAGGCAAGTTAGTCGGCATAACTTCCCCCTCGCTGTCTGGTGAATGTTGCTTAACATGTACAGATTGACTTTTATTTAAAGTAGCATCAATGCAATTAGTACATAAATTTCTATTGGGATCCACCTTGGCTTTTGAACATATTGCACAAAGAGATTCCTCTGTGTCAGACATGTTTAACAAACTAGCAATTAGACTAGCAAGCTTGGAAATACTTTTCAACTAAATTTACAAGCAATATGCAAAACGTTACTGTGCCTTTAAGAAGCACAGAAAAACTGTCACGGTTGAATAACAATGAACCGGATTAGTTATAGAAACCAAATTTTCACAGTAAAAGCATAAATTTAGCAAAGGATTGCACACATTAGCAATGGATGATTAACCCTTAATATCAGAAAAAACGTATAACAATTGAAAATATAAGCGTTTTCATCACAGTCAAAGCACAGTCTCACAGGTCTGCTGTGAGTGATTACCTCCCTCAAAACTAGTTTTGAAGACCCCTGAGCTCTGTGGAGACGTCCTGGATCATGCAGGGAGAAAAAGGCAGACTGTGACTGAATTTCTGATGCGTAGTAAAAGCGCCAAAATAGGCCCCTCCCACTCACAATACAACAGTGAGGGAAGCTCAGTAAACTGTTTTAATTTAAAACAAACGACAGCCATGTGGAAAATAATGCCCAAAACAATTTTTCACCAAGTACCTCAGATAATTAAACGATTTAACATGCCAGCAAACGTTTAAAATCTAATTTATGAAATGTCATTAAAAGCCTGCTGCTAGTCGTTCACACTGCAAGTTAGGCTAAAAGTTATATGCATACAGTATTTTCCCAGAGAAGTGCCATTCCCCAGAAATACTTAAGTGTAAACATACATACATATCAGCCTGATACCAGTTGCTACTACTGCATTTAAGGCTGTACTTACATTATATCGGTATTAGCAGTATTTTCTCAGTCAATTCCATTCCTTAGAAAATAATATACTGCAACATACCTCTTTGCAGGTGAACCTGCCCGCTGTCCCCTGATCTGAAGTTACCTCATTCCTCAGAATGGCCGAGAACAGCAAATGGATCTTAGTTACGTCCGCTAAGATCATACAAAAAAACTCAGGTAGATTCTTCTTCAAATTCTGCCTGAGAAGAAAAACAACACACTCCGGTGCCGTTTTAAAATAACAAACTTTTGATTGAAGATATAAAAACTAAGTTTAATCACCACAGTCCTCTCACACATCCTATCTATTAGTTGGGTGCAAGAGAATGACTGGGTGTGACGTAGAGGGGAGGCGCTATATAGCAGCTCTGCTTGGGTGATCCTCTTGCACTTCCTGTTGGGGAGGAGTTAATATCCCATAAGTAATGGATGACCCGTGGACTGACTACACTTAACAGGAGAAAAATAACCTACGCGCACAAACCAATTAAAAAGTTAACACCAAACATGCGAGGCACAAAAAGTCAACTTGCACAAAAAAAAAAAAAAAAAAAAGGTAATGTACGTGAAAACAAAATTTATGCATACCTGATCAATTTCTTTGTTTCTGGGCATGGAGAGTCCACAACTTCACTCCAATTACTAGTGGGATATTCAACTCCTGGCCAGCAGGAGGAGGCAAAGAGCACACCAGCAAAGCTGTTAAAGTGAAGGTAAACTTTGATGAATGAAAGGATCTATGGGTGTGGGAAGCTGCTCTGGCTGTGAAAAGAAGAAAGGTAAGCTTTTAAACAAAATGGCTGATTTCTAAACTTTGATGAATTAAAGTGTCCCTGTTTTTAATAGTATTTTTAAAAAATGGGCTTTCATTCATCAAAGTTTACCATCATTTTAAGTGTCACTTCCCTTACTCATAACCCCAAGTCATTCGGCCAAAGGGAAACAGAAAAGAAGAAAACACAAAAGGTATAGAGGTGCCTGAGTTTAACACAAAAAAACTGCCTTCTTAAATTTAAATAAGGGCGGGGTCGTGGACACTCCATGCCCGGAAAGAAAGACATTTATCAGGTAAGTATACATTTTTTTTTTCTTTCCTATGGCATGGAGTTTCCACAACTTCATTCCAATTACTAATGGGAACCAATACCCAAGCTAGAGGACACAGAATGAAAAGGGAGGGAGAATAAGGCAGGCAGACCTAAACAGAAGGCACCACAGCTTGAAGAACCTCTCATACAAAAGAAGCCTCAGCTGAGGCAAAAGTATCAAAATTTGTAGAATTCGGAAAAAGTATGCAAAAAGGACCATGAAATTTTTGAAAGTCCAGAAAGAGGAGACAGCCCTAGTGGAATGAGCCGTAATTCTCTCAGGAGGTTGCTGTCCAGCTGTCTCATAAGCTAACCTGATAACACTTGACCCTTACGCTTACCAGAGACGACGAACAGGGCAGTAGATTGACGAAAATCTTTAGTTGCCAAACCTTATGATAGATGCAACGAGTGACCGACTTTCTAGCTTGAATGAGAGTATCAATCACTCTCTCAGAAAAACCTCTCTTGGCTAGGACTAAGCGTTCAATCTCCACGCAGTCAGCCTCAGAGAATCTAGATTCTGATGAACAAAAGGACCCTGTTCCAGAAGATCTCTGCGACAAGGTAACTTCCATAGAGGAGATGAGGACATCCCCACCAGGTCCGCAAACCACATCTTTCGCGGCCACAATGGAGCAATTAGAATTGCCGAAGCTTGCTCCTGCTTGATGCGGGCCACTACCCGAGGGAGAAGTGGTAACTAAGGAAAAATGTAAACTAGTTTTAGCCTCCAAGGCACTGCTAATGCATCTATCAGCTCCGCCTGAGGATCCCTGTATCGCAACCCGTATCTGGGTAGCTTGGTATTGAGTCGAGACGCCATGAGATCTATCTTCGGCGTCCCCCATCTGTTGCAAATCTCCGCAAACACCTCGGGATGGAGAGACTATTCTCCCGGATCAAAGTATTGTCTGCTGAGAAAATCTGCTTCCCAGTTGTCCACATCCGGAATGTGGATCGCTGACAGCGAACATTTGTGGGCCTCTGCCCATTCCAGAATCCGAGATACTTCCCTCATTGCTAGGGAGCGCCTCGTTCCCCTGTGATGGTTGATGTAAGCCAACGAGGTAAAGTTGTATGATTGGAATCTGATAAACTGGGACGAACCCAGAAGAGGCCAAGCCTTCAAAGAGTTTAACATTTTAGAACTTCAAGCAATCTTAATCGGGAGAAGAGACTCCTCATGAGTCCACCGGCCCTGTGCCATCTTGGCACCCCAAACTGCTCCCCATCCTGAAAGACTTGCATCCGTAGTCACAATCTCCCAGGATGGTCTCAAGAAGGATGTCCCTTGCGAAAGGCGATCTGGACAGAGCCACCAAGAGAGCGATTCTCTCGATCGGTTGTCCAGAAAAATCTGTTGAGATAGATCTGAGTGGTCGCCGTTCCATTTCCTCGGCATGCACAGTTCTGGTCTGAGGTGGAACCTGGCGAATGGAATGAAATCTATGCTGGACACCACGAGCCCAATTACCTCCATATACCGGGCCACAGATGGCCTTGAGGAGGTCTGGAGGGCAAGACAATTGGAAGTAATTTTGCAACGTCTCTTGTCTGTAAGGAATATCCTCATGGATATGGAGTCTATTATTGTGCCCAGGAATTCTACCCTGGTACTGGGCACCAGAGAACTCTTTCCTAAGTTTATCTTCCATCCATGAGATTGAAGAAGAGGAGTTATAAAATGGTCTTCTGCCAACCGGCAGGACGGAGCCTGGACCAGGATGTCATCCAAGTATGGCGCTACTGCAATACCTCATGACCTCGTCACCACGAGCAGAGCCCCAAGAACCTTCGTAAAGACTCTTGGAGCCATAGCCAGACCAAAAGGAAGAGCCACAAACTGGAAGTGCTGATCCAGAAATAATTTGAAGTGATTCTTGTGAATTGGCACATGTAGGTAAGCATCCTTCAAGTCTATTGTCGTCATGAACTGTCCCTCTTGAACTAAGGGCAGAATAGACCTTATCGTCTCCGTCTTGAATGATGGAACTGACAGAAACTTGTTGAGGCACTTTAGGTCTAGAATCGGTCAAAACGTACCCCCCTCCTTTGGGACTACAAAAAGGTTTTAGTAGTACCCTAGACCTCTCTCTGATAGAGGTACCGGCACAATTACTCCTAGGGAGGAGAGATCACTCACGCACCCTAGAAAAGCATCTTGTTTTTCTGGTCTTGAAGACAGGTTTGATAAGAGGAATCTGCCCCTGGGTGGATGAGATTTGAAACCTATCCTATAACCCTGAGCGATGACCTCTAGAACCAAAGGGTCTTGCATGTCCCCCAACCAAGCCTCTGCAAAGAGAGATAATCTGCCCCAACATGATCCAACACCGGATTGGGTGCCGCCCCTTCATGCCGACTTTGGTTCGGCTGGGTTCTTGTTCTGCTTGGATTTATTCCAAGATTGAGATGGTTTCCAAGTTCCCTTGGACTGATAAGGCTTTGCGGAGGGCTGCTGGCGTGGTCTGTGATGAAAGAATGACTGGGGGATGAGGGGAGTGAGGGAGATATTTAAGCCTTTGGCTGGGGTGTCTTTGCATTCTCCTGGTGGCCAGGTTCTGTATTCACCCACAAGTGAGGAATAAACCTGTGGACTCTCCTCATATTAAGATGACAAACAGCACTGAATATTCTGCAATAATCACGCAAGCCCTGTATCTCTGGTGGCGCAAATGGCTACAATGAAGAAACAGAAATTGTCCAAATGCCAGATAATCACAAAAACATAACCCCCCCCACCAAAAAAAAAAAAAAAAACAGACATCCACCTGCAGTGCTCTGTTTTTACAATATTACAATATCACAAAACAGTCAGATATTTGAAAAAAAATAAAAAAATCTACAATGATGGTCTTTTGCTTTAAAGGAACATGAAACTCAAAATCTTCCTTTATGATTCAGAGCATACATTTTTATTCAACTTTACAATTTATTTGTATTACCTAATTTGCTTAGTTCAGATGGTATTCTTTGTTGCAAAGCATACCTAAGAAGGGCTCAGGAAGTGGGAATGTGCTGCTGATTGGTGGCCGCAAATATATGCATATTGTCATTAGCTAGCTCACAGTAGTGCACTGATGCTCCTTCGGTAAAGGATGCCCAGAGAATGAAGCAAAATTGGTAATAGAAGTACTTTGGAAATATGTTTAAAAATGTGTGCTCTGTTTTAATCATGGAAGAAGAAAAAAAAATTGTGTTTCATGGCCCTTTAATTTAATGTGACAACAAGCAGAATATTAACAACAACCTAACCTGTACCTTCTGTGTTTCTCCCCTCCTCTGACTCCTGCTTGCTCCTCTGTTGTACAAGACTTTGAACAGCACATAGAAGAGCCTTGATGGTTGATTCTACTTTCTCAGAGTAATCTTCAACAAATCTTTCATCCGATGATCTATTCCCTTTAAGCAAAAACAAGCAACAATGAAAACACATTTGGCAACAGACTTCACAGCCCAAAACAGATTTGCAGCAATCATCTCTACAAAACACAACTGGAGATGTTTCCCTGTCTGTACAGAAATATCATCACAAGTAAATGACAGCTATACATTTATGTTGGAGTAGTGGTACTCACTCTAGAACTTGCTTATCTACTAATATAAGGAAAAAAGGCAATCATTAAAAATATAATGAAATCCAGTTTATTATATTTTGAGGTATTAAAAAATGGATCTTATGAGGGAAGCACCAGTATTCCTTACTTTTGGCGGCACCCTCAGAATGCAGGTGAGTTTTCCACACTGTGAATTCTCTTACAACTGTACGAATTTCTTCTCTTATGTAGTGAAGACTCTTGAGAAGAGGCATGTGCTGCGCTGCTTCTGTCATCTCCACCTCAGGAAGAACAAATTGTGACTCCACTTCCCGCAGGTCGACAAACACCTGTTGCATGACATCCACTCCTGCAGCGCATGTCTCAAAATCTTTCCTGAAAAAACAAGTGTGTAAAATTATTCAAAATAAAATCACTTTAAAAAAAATAATAATTTATGCTTACCTAATATATTTATTTTTTTCTTGACACGGCAAGTCCACGGATCATCAATTACTATTGGGAATATCACTCCTGGCCAGCAGGAGGATGCAAACCCCAGTCATTTGACCGAAGGAAAAGGAGAGAAAGGAAATAACACAAGGTGCAGAGGTTCCTGGGGTTTATATATAAAAAATCTGTCTGAGAACAGGGAGGGCCATGGACTCACTTTGTCAAGAAAAATACATTTATCAGGCAAGCATAAATTTTGTTTTCTTTCTATTGACATGGTGAGTCCACGGATCATCAATTACTATTGAGAATCAACACAGATGATACGGGAGGGCAAGACAGGAAACCTAACAGAAGGCACCACTGCTTGCAGAACCTTTCTCCCCAAAAAAAACAAAAAAAAAACCTTTAGCCGAGGCCAAATTATCAAATTTATAGAATTTAGAAAAATGTTCTACAGAGTCCTCGTTCTTGAAGGCCCAAGACAAAGACACCTCCCTAGTGGAGAGAGCTGTAATTCTCACAGGAAGCTGCTGAGCAGCAGACTCATAAACCCTACAAATAACACTTCTCAACCAGAGAGAAAGAGGAGTGGCAGAAGCTTTCTGGCCTTTAAGATCACCAGAAAAACAACAAACAATGCAGAGTACTGACGAGGTCCTTTGTAGATGTCTGTAGATAAAATTTAAGGGCCTGTACAACATCAAAGTTGTGCAACAGACGTTCTTAATGAGAAGAAGGATTATGACAGAGAGAAGGAACAACAATTTCCTAATTAAAATTTCTGTCCGAAAAAACCTTTGGAAGAAAACCAAACTTTGTACGAATAGCTGCCTTATCTTCGAAATACAAGATAAAGAGAATCACACTGCAAAGCTGAGAGTTCGGACCCCTACGAACAGAAGACATAGCAGAAAGAAACAAAACTTTCCAAGATAACTTAATATCTATGGAAACGCATAAGCTCAAACGGAACCAGTTGTAAAACCTCTAAAAACAAGGTTAAGGCTACAAGGAAGAGCAAATGACAAACACAGGCCTGATTCTGACCAGGGCCCGATAAGATTGTACATCAGGAACGTCCGCCAGACGCTTGTGCAGCAGAATGAATAGAGCAGAAAACTGACCCTTGAGGGCACTAACAGATAACCCCTTCTCAAAGCCTTCCTGGAGAAAAGATAAGACCCTTGGAATCCTGTCTTATAGAATTCTTTCTAGTGATAGGCTTACAAGCCTGATTCATGGACTCAATGACCAATTCTGAAAAACCCACTCTTAGTTATTCAGTCTTCAAGCATACAGCTTCAGAGAAACAATATTTGAATGAAGGAAGGACCCCTGAAGCAGAAGATCCTTCCTAAGCGGAAGTTTCCGCGAAGGTAGAGACAACATCTCTACTAGATCTAATGTAAGCAAGGTAAATAGTACTGAATAGAAGATAAACTACACTAACAACTATCTCCTGAAGTGGATAGTTAAAAACTTAAACTAAAAAAACCTTACAGAGTGAGCACTAATAAATATCAGCTAAAGGTAAATATGGAATAATTGTCACAATCAATACTTGCTAAATTCAACGTTTACAACAGTATTTAATTGGTTCTTTTAAAACCTATTTGCTAAAAAAGGCTGTATTTAAAACACAAGTTATTTTATCTTCTAAAAATACAATCATAAAATCACAATTCATATAGGATAACAATATAGAGTGCGCACTCTTAAAAACATGTAAAACTAAAACAACTAAAAAAAAAAGGGGGGTATTCCCTCTTTGGTTTAAATTAAGTGGGGCTATAGCCACAACTAAGTAATGTTCCTTAATGGAGGATCGCAAAAAGATATGGCTCGCACCTTCTGCTCTGAAGGCTCACTGAAATGCCACTTTTATTGTGTTTATACTTGCACTGTGTTTCAGCTTCCAACACTTTAAACTCTCCTGTATGCAACTTGTTGTCTGTGTTTTCTGTTACCTCTTTCCCCAGGTTCCTTAATGCAGTCAGAATCTCCTTAGGACTGAAAGGTTACTGTGTTAGCAGCTCTTTTCATCCGGTCCCTAATTGTGTAGGTGATAAGGTCTGTAATCACAGTTTAGGGGTCATTCCAGAAAGACACAATAGTTTTCTTTAAGCAGTTCTTTTTCTCTTGTTTGCAGTCTTGGAGTCTCTAGCACTGTTAAACTAGTGCCTTAAAGGAGTTCAATCAGAATGTTGTTTTTTGCTCCTTGCAGATCCTTGTAACAAACAGTGTTTGTGCTCCAAAAGGAAAACAGTCCAGCAGCAGCTAATCAATTTCAACTAGTTTCAGCCTTGTGCAGGCCTACTATATCTGCCTACCAGATCCTACGAGTCCATGCAGGAGTTATTAGAGAAAACAATGCTCTCTCCTACTTGATAACTCGTGGAAGAAGAACAAACAGAGGCAAGGATATGCCAGCCTGTAGTACCAAGGAACTGCCAGAGCATCTATTAGAAGGGCTTGAGGGTCTCGTGACCTCGAACCATACTTGGAAACTTGGTGTTCTGACGAGACGCCATCAGAACCAATTCTGGTAACCCCCATTTGGTTGTTAACCTTGAAAACACTTCTGGATGGAGTTCCCACTAAACGGGATGGGAAGTCTGACTGCTCAGATATCCGCTTCCCAGTTGTCCACTCCAGAAATGTGGATGGTATATACAGCAACTGTGAGCACCCGTCCTCAGACAAAATCTGAAACACTTCCTTCTTGACAAGGGAATTCCACAGAGGCTATGTTGACTGACTAGAACCCGATAAACTGGGCTAAAGACAGTTGAGGCCAAACCATCAAAGAATTGAATTAAATTACTCTCAACTCCAAATGGTGAAGGGGAGAACAAACTTCTCCCTGACTCCTCCCCAGCCCAGCAGGCTGGTGTCCGTGGTCACGAACGTCCCGGAAGGTCTCCTCTGAGACAATCCGGAAAATCTCCATTCCACTGTCTGAGCATGCAAACCTTTAGCGCTCTCAAACAGAATCAAACCAGGGACTGATGTCCATGGAAACCCCATCAGACTAATTATTACCATACACTGAGCCACTGATGCCGAACAGTAGACTGAAGAAAGAGGCATGTCAGGATTTTACCATTCTGTACCTTTAACAACTAATTATCATACTGCTATTTAAGGCTCCACCTACTGTTGAACGTTGCTTGGTAATTTGTTCAGTCACCCACTGTTCCTGAACACTTCGCACCCAGCTATTCCCTCCTGTCTAAGTTGGGATTTCCTGCTTCTGATGCTAGTTCTTGTTACTCAAGTCTTGTGGTTTTGCAGCTCCACAACTTTGTTCCTGTCTCTCTCGCTGCTTGCTTCCTGCTTACTCGCATGCTGGTCCGTTGGCGTGTGACGTTACTAGGTGAAACCGCAGCCGCCACACACTCTCACTGAATCTCGGCACACGCTGTGTGCATTTCTTCTCCGGTAACTCCGCTTCTGCTCCACTCTGAGGATACTATTTGGGAAGGCGGTTTGTATATAATATCATCTGGATTACCGGTCTGTATTACCAATTTACAAATAAGGATATCTTGCCTTTCATGTCATTTGCTACTGCTTGCCTCAAATAATCAAGTAATCAAGTCTACCTGCCATACTAAGCTATTAACCAGTTTATCTCATGCACTTGCTGTTACATGTACTATTCCGCTTGTGATTCACTATATTGACTTGCACAGTGACTTTTGCCGTATCTATCATTTGCCTAAATAGCACTACTCCATTTGCATTAACCTCTGATGAACTTTATGTGCTTAAAACTGACTTTAACCAACGAAGCTACTCTGCACAACTCTATCTAAAGTGTGTGTGTGTGCCTGTGCAAGTTATGTAAATATTTTATATGTGTGTGATGCGAGTCTACAACTCATTTGGATGTGAATAAGCTTCTCACTAAACTTTGGATTCTGAGTTATCCTACATTACCATACTATATTACTGTTTAGCTCATATCCAACTCCTTTTGGTATACCATCTTCACTCTGTATCCTACAGTAGTGACCCTCAGATCTATGAGCATAACAGGGTTCACACAAGTTAGATCTTAGTGAACCCGAGGTAAGGTGTGAGACTGAGTGGCCCTGCATGAACAAGGGTACTAGTTCATACTTAAACATTACATATTACCAAGCCTATAAAGATAACTAGTACTTTGTTTAATGGATATAACAGAGCTTTACAATAGGGTTGGCTCCCTAGCTCAAAGTATGGATCACATGATACAGGGACTAAGGGAGATACAATTGGAGAACCAAAATATCAGAAAATTCATAAATGAGCAGCTTGCCAGTAAACCTCCTGTAGCTGAAAATTCAGCTGAACCTTTAATTAGCCCTCCTGAAAAATTCTCTGGGGAGAGAGCTTTATTCAGGGATTTTAAGAACTCTTGTACACTGATGTTTACTCTGAAACCTAAATCATATCCAACAGATAGGGTCAGGGTATTAACTGTTATCTCATTCTTACGTGGTGAGGCCAGGTCTTGGGCTAATACCTATTATGAAAAGGATGATCCCATCTTAAATTCTCTCGATGCATTTTTTTCTGCCATGTCTCTGCTTTATGAGGATCATAATAAACAGAACACAGCAGAAACAGCTATTAGGTCCTTACGTCAAGGGAAGAGAGTCGTGGAAGAATATATCACAGATTTCAAACGTTGGGCACCAGACACTCAGTGGAACACTCCAGCCTTAAGGAATCAATACCGATTAGGTCTCAGTGAAGCAATAAAAGATGAGCTTGCACGTGGTATCATTCCTGATGATTTAGAAGCCCTCATGACACTTAGCATTGGTATAGACCGAAGATTAAGGGAAAGAAAATCTGAAAGATCCTTCAGTGATGCAAGTTACAGAAAACTACCCACTTATCATGCTACACCTTCAACCTTGCCAGCAAGGTCCCTTGATGAACCTATGGATGTAGCAGTGATTCGTGCTCCTCTAAAACCAGAAGAAAAAGCTAGGCGCAAATTATTGAACCTTTGTTTATACTGTGCTGACAAAGATCACACTGTTAAGGATTGTCCAATACTTCTTCGCCAAAAGAAGGGTAAGACACCTCCTAGTTATCATATAATCAATATGGTACATGATTTCACTTCTCATTTGTCCCTTCCTCTCTCCCTACAGTGGCATCACCGGAAGATAGACGTACAGGCCGTAGTTGACTCTGGCGCATCTGGGAATTTTGTAGATATTTCTTTTGTTGTTAAAAATAAGATCCCACTAATAAAAAAGAGTGTTTCACTTGCTATACGTTTGGTTGATGGCTCACTATTCAGTTCAGGTCCAATAACACATCACACCATTCCTATTACTGTAGTAACTAAGTCTGGTCATATTGAGCAATTGTCTTTCGATGTACTTCCCACTTCAGTATATCCTATGATACTTGGTTTGAACTGGTTAATAAGACACAACCCCACTATTTCATGGTGTGAGGGGTCTGTGATATTTGATTCAGCATTTTGTAAACATTCATGTTTTACCAAACACTCTTTATACCATTTATCTGTCAATGGCCTACCTGAATGTTACAAAGAATTTAGTGACGTTTTTGATAAGGTTGAGGCAGACACACTACCACCACACAGGACGTATGATTGTCCTATTGATCTCATACCAAACAGTACCATACCTATAGGACATATATATCCTCTTTCTGAGCCAGAATTAGCTCATTTAAAAAATTATTTGGATGATAACTTAAAAAAAGGCTTCATTAGACCCTCCACATCCTCAGTTGGAGCTTCTATGTTTTTTGTTAAGAATAAGGATGGTAGTCTCCGTCCAATCATTGACTATAGGCAACTTAACAAATGTACAAAGAAAAAACATAATTTATGCTTACCTGATAAATTCCTTTCTTCTGTTGTGTGATCAGTCCACGGGTCATCATTACTTCTGGGATATAACTCCTCCCCAACAGGAAATGCAAGAGGATTCACCCAGCAGAGCTGCATATAGCTCCTCCCCTCTACGTCAGTCCCAGTCATTCGACCAAGAATCAACGAGAAAGGAGTAACCAAGGGTGAAGTGGTGACTGGAGTATAATTTAAAAGATATTTACCTGCCTTAAAACAGGGCGGGCCGTGGACTGATCACACAACAGAAGAAAGGAATTTATCAGGTAAGCATAAATTATGTTTTCTTCTGTTATGTGTGATCAGTCCACGGGTCATCATTACTTCTGGGATACCAATACCAAAGCAAAAGTACACGGATGACGGGAGGGATAGGCAGGCTCATTATACAGAAGGAACCACTGCCTGAAGAACCTTTCTCCCAAAAATAGCCTCCGAAGAAGCAAAAGTGTCAAATTTGTAAAATTTGGAAAAAGTATGAAGCGAAGACCAAGTTGCAGCCTTGCAAATCTGTTCAACAGAGGCCTCATTCTTAAAGGCCCAAGTGGAAGCCACAGCTCTAGTGGAGTGGGCTGTAATTCTTTCAGGAGGCTGCTGTCCAGCAGTCTCATAGGCTAAACGTATTATGCTACGAAGCCAAAAAGAGAGAGAGGTAGCAGAAGCTTTTTGACCTCTCCTCTGTCCAGAGTAAACGACAAACAAGGAAGAAGTTTGGCGAAAATCTTTAGTTGCCTGCAAGTAGAACTTGAGGGCACGAACTACATCCAGATTGTGTAAAAGACGTTCCTTCTTTGAAGAAGGATTTGGACACAAGGATGGGACAACAATCTCTTGATTGATGTTCCTGTTAGTGACTACCTTAGGTAAGAACCCAGGTTTAGTACGCAGAACTACCTTGTCTGAGTGAAAAATCAGATAAGGGGAATCACAATGTAAGGCTGATAACTCAGAGACTCTTCGAGCCGAGGAAATAGCCATTAAAAACAGAACTTTCCAAGATAGCATTTTTATATCAATGGAATGAAGGGGTTCAAACGGAACACCCTGTAAAACGTTAAGAACTAAGTTTAAACTCCATGGTGGAGCAACAGCTTTAAACACAGGCTTGATCCTAGCTAAAGCCTGACAAAAGGACTGGACGTCTGGATTTTCTGACAGACGTCTGTGTAACAAGATGGACAGAGCTGAAATCTGTCCCTTTAATGAACTAGCTGATAAACCCTTTTCTAAACCTTCTTGTAGAAAAGACAATATCCTAGCGATCCTAACCTTACTCCAGGAGTAACCTTTGGATTCGCACCAGTATAGGTATTTCCGCCATATTTTATGGTAAATCCTTCTGGTAACAGGCTTCCTAGCCTGAATCAGGGTATCAATAACCGACTCAGAAAAACCACGTTTTGATAAAATCAAGCGTTCAATTTCCAAGCAGTCAGCTTCAGAGAAGTTAGATTTTGATGTTTGAATGGACCCTGTATCAGAAGGTCCTGTCTTAGAGGTAGAGACCAAGGCGGACAGGATGACATGTCCACTATATCTGCATACCAAGTCCTGCGTGGCCAAGCAGGTGCTATTAGAATTACTGATGCTCTCTCCTGTTTGATTTTGGCAATCAATCGAGGAAGCAGCGGGAAGGGTGGAAACACATAAGCCATCCTGAAGTTCCAAGGTGCTGTCAAAGCATCTATCAGAACTGCTCCCGGATCCCTGGATCTGGACCCGTAGCGAGGAAGTTTGGCGTTCTGGCGAGACGCCATGAGATCTATCTCTGGTTTGCCCCAACGTCGAAGTATTTGGGCAAAGACCTCCGGATGAAGTTCCCACTCCCCCGGATGAAGAGTCTGGCGACTCAAGAAATCCGCCTCCCAGTTCTCCACTCCCGGGATGTGGATTGCTGACAGGTGGCAAGAGTGAGACTCTGCCCAGCGAATTATCTTTGATACTTCCATCATTGCTAGGGAGCTTCTTGTCCCTCCCTGATGGTTGATGTAAGCTACAGTCGTGATGTTGTCCGACTGAAACCTGATGAACCCCCGAGTTATTAACTGGGGCCAAGCCAGAAGGGCATTGAGAACTGCTCTCAATTCCAGAATGTTTATTGGAAGGAGACTCTCCTCCTGATTCCATAGTCCCTGAGCCTTCAGAGAATTCCAGACAGCGCCCCAACCTAGTAGGCTGGCGTCTGTTGTTACAATTGTCCAGTCTGGCCTGCTGAATGGCATCCCCCTGGACAGGTGTGGCCGATGAAGCCACCATAGAAGAGAATTTCTGGTCTCTTGATTCAGATTCAGAGTAGGGGACAAATCTGAGTAATCCCCATTCCACTGACTTAGCATGCATAATTGCAGCGGTCTGAGGTGTAGGCGTGCAAAAGGTACTATGTCCATTGCCGCTACCATTAAGCCGATCACCTCCATGCATTGAGCTACTGACGGGTGTTGAATGGAATGAAGGACGCGGCATGCATTTTGAAGTTTTGTTAACCTGTCTTCTGTCAGGTAAATCTTCATTTCTACAGAATCTATAAGAGTCCCCAAGAATGGGACTCTTGTGAGAGGAAAGAGAGAACTCTTCTTTTCGTTCACTTTCCATCCATGCGACCTTAGAAATGCCAGAACTAACTCTGTATGAGACTTGGCAGTTTGAAAGCTTGAAGCTTGTATTAGAATGTCGTCTAGGTACGGAGCTACCGAAATCCCTCGCGGTCTTAGTACCGCTAGAAGAGCACCCAGAACCTTTGTGAAGATTCTTGGAGCCGTAGCCAATCCGAATGGAAGAGCTACAAACTGGTAGTGCCTGTCTAAGAAGGCAAACCTTAGATACCGGTGATGATCTTTGTGGATCGGTATGTGAAGGTAAGCATCCTTTAAATCCACTGTGGTCATGTACTGACCCTCTTGGATCATGGGTAAGATTGTCCGAATAGTTTCCATTTTGAACGATGGAACTCTTAGGAATTTGTTTAGAGTCTTTAAATCTAAGATTGGCCTGAAAGTTCCCTCTTTTTTGGGAACCACAAACAGGTTTGAGTAGAACCCTTGTCCTTGTTCCGACCACGGAACCGGATGGATCACTCCCATTGTTAACAGATCTTGTACGCAGCGTAGAAACGCTTCTTTCTTTATCTGGTTTGTTGACAACCTTGACAGATGAAATCTCCCTCTTGGGGGGGATAATTTGAAGTCTAGAAGGTATCCCTGAGATATGATCTCTAGTGCCCAGGGATCCTGAACATCTCTTGCCCAGGCCTGGGCGAAGAGAGAGAGTCTGCCCCCTACTAGATCCGGTCCCGGATCGGGGGCTCTCGGTTCATGCTGTCTTTGGGGCAGCAGCAGGTTTCTGCAGTGGAGGTTGATGCTGCTCCTGTTTTGAAATTCCGAAAGGGACGAAAATTAGACTGTCTAGCCTTAGCTTTGGCCTTGTCTTGAGGTAGGGCGTGGCCCTTACCTCCCGTAATGTCAGCGATAATTTCTTTCAAACCGGGCCCGAATAAGGACTGCCCCTTGAAAGGTATATTAAGTAATTTGGACTTAGAAGTAACATCAGCTGACCAGGATTTTAGCCACAGTGCCCTGCGTGCCTGTATGGCGAATCCTGAGTTCTTAGCCGTAAGTTTGGTTAAATGTACTACGGCCTCCGAAATGAAAGAATTAGCTAGTTTAAGGACTCTAAGCCTGTCCGTAATGTCGTCTAGCGTAGAGGAACTAAGGTTCTCTTCAAGCGACTCAATCCAAAATGCTGCCGCAGCCGTAATCGGCGCGATACATGCAAGGGGTTGTAATATAAAACCTTGTTGAACAAACATTTTCTTAAGGTAACCCTCTAATTTTTTATCCATTGGATCTGAGAAAGCACAGCTATCCTCCACCGGGATAGTGGTACGCTTAGCTAAAGTAGAAACTGCTCCCTCCACCTTGGGGACCGTTTGCCATAAGTCCCGAGTGGTGGCGTCTATTGGAAACATCTTTCTAAATATTGGAGGGGGTGAGAACGGCACACCGGGTCTATCCCACTCCTTAGTAACAATTTCAGTTAGTCTCTTAGGTATAGGAAAAACGTCAGTACTCGCCGGTACCGCAAAGTATTTATCCAACCTACACAGTTTCTCTGGTATTGCAACAGTGTTACAATCGTTGAGAGCTGCTAAGACCTCCCCTAGTAGTACACGGAGGTTCTCCAATTTAAATTTAAAATTTGAAATATCTGAGTCCAATCTGTTTGGATCAGAACCGTCACCCACAGAATGAAGCTCTCCGTCCTCATGCTCTGCGAGCTGTGACGCAGTATCAGACATGGCCCTAGCATTGTCAGCGCACTCTGTTCTCACCCCAGAGTGATCACGCTTGCCTCTTAGTTCAGGTAATTTAGACAAAACTTCAGTCATAACAGTAGCCATATCTTGTAATGTTATCTGTAATGGCCGCCCAGATGTACTAGGCGCCAAAATATCACGCACCTCCCGGGCGGGAGATGCAGGTACTGTCGCGTGAGGCGAGTTAGTCGGCATAACTCTCCCCTCGCTGTTTGGTGAAATTTGTTCACATTGTACAGATTGACTTTTATTTAAAGTAGCATCAATACAGTTAGTACATAAATTTCTATTGGGCTCCACCTTGGCATTGGAACAAATGACACAGATATCTTCCTCTGAGTCAGACATGTTTAACACACTAGCAAAAAAACTTACAACTTGGTTATAATCTTTTTTAGCAAAAAAACGCACTGTGCCTCAAAGAGGTACTAACGATTAAATGACAGTTGAAATAATGAACTGAAAAACAGTTATTGCATCAAACTTTAAAACAACACAACGTTTAGCAAAGGTTTGATTCCCATTAGTAAAAAACAACACTAATTAAATTTGTACATAAGAAAACAAAACAACGTTTTTTATACACAGTCACTATAAGAATTCTCACAGCTCTGCTGAGAGAATTTACCTCCCTTCAAAGAAGTTTGAAGACCCCTGAGATCTGTCAGAGATGAACCGGATCATGCAGGAAATATAAAAGTAGCTGACTGGAATTTTTTGATGCGTAGCAAAGAGCGCCAAAAACGGCCCCTCCCTCTCCCACACAGCAGTGAAGAGAAACGAAACTGTCACAATTAAAGCAAAAAACTGCCAAGTGGAAAATAATGCCCAAATATTTATTCACACAGTACCTCAGCAATGTAAACGATTCTACATTCCAGCAAAAACGTTTAACATGAGAATAGTTATTAAAAAGATTAGTGACCTTTAACACAGTAGTTCCGGTGAAATACCATCCCCAGAATACTGAAGTGTATACATACATGTCATTTTAACGGTATGGCAGGGTTTTCTCATCAATTCCATTCAGAAAATAAAAACTGCCACATACCTCAATGCAGATTCATCTGCCCGCTGTCCCCTGATCTGAAGCCTTTACCTCCCTCAGATGGTCGAGAACAGCAATATGATCTTAACGACTCCGGATAAAATCATAGTAAAAAATCTCTGTCAGATTCTTCCTCAAACTCTGCCAGAGAAGTAATAACACGCTCCGGTGCTATTTTAAAATAACAAACTTTTGATTGAAGTCATAAAAACTAAGTATAATCACCATAGTCCTCTCACACATCCTATCTAGTCGTTGGGTGCAAGAGAATGACTGGGACTGACGTAGAGGGGAGGAGCTATATGCAGCTCTGCTGGGTGAATCCTCTTGCATTTCCTGTTGGGGAGGAGTTATATCCCAGAAGTAATGATGACCCGTGGACTGATCACACATAACAGAAGAAATAGATACCCCCTGCCTCTCATTCCTGAACTAATTGAACGGTTACGTGGTGCTGTAATTTATACAAAATTGGATCTTAGAGGTGCCTACAATTTGATTAGGATGAGAGCAGGGGATGAGTGGTTAACAGCCTTCCGTACACGTTACGGCCTTTATGAATACACTGTAATGCCGTTTGGTTTATGCAACGCACCGGCGACGTTTCAGTGTTTCATAAATGATGTGTTTCATGATCTCTTAGATGTATGTATTGTCATCTATCTGGACGACATTCTTATATTCTCGGAATCATACGAAAAACATGTGTCACATGTAAAGCAGGTTTTACTACGATTAAGAGCTCATCGTCTTTTTGCTAAGCTGGAAAAGTGTATATTCAATACAGATACAATTTCCTTTTTAGGATACAACATATCCCCTCTAGGTATCTCCATGGAATCTAACAAGGTGGATGCTATAACCAATTGGCCTGCTCCCCGTAATAAGAAAGAAATCCAGAGATTCTTAGGGTTCGCGAACTTTTATCGCAAATTCATTAAAGGGTTTTCACATATTGTTCAACCCTTGACTTACTTAACACGTAAACATATAAAATTTGTTTGGAATCAGTCAGCAGAAGATTCTTTCATTAGTCTGAAACAGAAATTTATTACAGCTCCGATTCTACAGTTCCCAGATCCCAGTTGTCAATACACCCTGGAGGTTTATGCTTCCGAGTATGCCCTTGGGGCAATCCTTTCTCAAAGAAAGTCTCCAACAGAACCTCTTCACCCAATATCTTACTACTCCAGAGTAATGACCTCTGCAGAAATGAATTATGGTATTGGTGATAAGGAGCTACTTGCTATCAAATCCGCCCTGGAGTTCTGGAGACATCTTTTGGAAGGAACACAACACCCTATTCTGATATATACTGACCATCGGAATCTTGAATTTCTGAAATCTAACAAAACCCTGACTTCACGTCAAGTCAGGTGGAGTCTTTTCTTTTCACGATTTGATTATATCATAACTTATAGGCCCGGCTCCAAAAATCTCAAGGCAGACTCTCTTTCTCGGAAGGATCCGAAACCTTCACATATAGAAACACCTGAATCTATCATACCTCCAGACAGAATAATCTGTTTAACTACCAGCTTTAAAACCACCCTAAAACAGCATCTCTCTCAGGACTCATCTTTGCAGCAACTTGGATTAAACAAACATCAGGACGGTTTGTACTACCATGACAATCTACTTTATATACCTGAAGCTCTTAGGGATGAGATTGTTGGTTATGCTCATGACTCACTATTAGCAGGTCATCCTGGAGTTCATAAAACATTGCATTTATTAAAGAGAGATTACTGGTGGCCCAAAATGAATGACACAGTCACTCGATATGTACAAAGTTGTCCCACATGTACCACTAAAAAACACCCACATAACCGCCCTTATGGTTACCTTCTTTCGCTTCCAATCCCAGACAGACCTTGGACAGACATCGCCATGGATTACATAGTGGACTTACCATCTTCATCAAATTTCAACAC
The DNA here is from genome assembly GCF_027579735.1 of Bombina bombina. Taxonomy (NCBI): domain Eukaryota; kingdom Metazoa; phylum Chordata; class Amphibia; order Anura; family Bombinatoridae; genus Bombina; species Bombina bombina. The sequence goes on from NC_069502.1 coordinate 568,392,924, forward strand.
CATATTAGTGGTGGTTGATTTGTTTTCTAAAATGGCTCATTTCATCCCCCACAGGGGTCTTCCAACAGCTTCAGAAACTGCCTCTCTATTCTTAAACAACATAGTGAAACTTCATGGATTGCCTAAATCTGTCACTACGGATAGGGGGTCACAATTCACATCCAGGTTCTGGACCCAGCTATGTCGTACCCTCAACATCTGTAGAAGACTTAGCTCAGCCTATCATCCCCAGACAAATGGGCAAACGGAAAGAACTAATCAGTCACTTGAGCAATATCTCCGCTGCTATTGTACTTTAGAACAAGATAATTGGCATTCACTGTTGGCCACTGCCGAATTTGCTCATAACAACTCACTACACTCCTCAATGAAAACCACACCATTTTTCATCAACTATGGGTTTCATCCATCGTATCATCCTACCTGTACGTCCGATTCTACACTTCCAATGGTAAATGATACAATCAATTCCATTGCTAATGGTTTTGCTTCTTTAAAAACAGTATTAGAAGTGGCACAAACTACCCAGAAGCATCATTATGATTTACGCAGATCTAAACCTCCAGATTATGCTGTTGGCGACAAGGTCTGGCTTAGTACAAAAAACCTACGTTTAAAGATTCCTAGTAAAAAATTAGGTGCATTGTATTTAGGTCCGTATGAGATTATTAAAGTAATCAATCCTAATGCCGTGACTCTACAATTACCATCTACTCTGAAGATACATCCAACGTTCCATGTGTCCTTGTTAAAACCCTACTCCTTGGTCAGGGGTAACTTACAGAGTTCTTCTGTTGTTCCTCAAGTCAGTGATGATGTTGAATATGAAATCGAATCTATCTTGGACTCCAGATACCTTCATGATCAACTACAGTATTTGGTAAGATGGAAGGGTTATGCTCCTGAGGAGGATTCGTGGGAGCCATCCTCAAACTTCTCTGCCCCCCAACTCCTCTCTCTGTACCACCGGAGAAATCCTGAACGTCCTGGTCCTTGATCCGCGGAGCGGCTCCTTGAGGGGGGAGTTCTGTCAGGATTTTACCATTCTGTACCTTTAACAACTAATTATCATACTGCTATTTAAGGCTCCACCTACTGTTGAACGTTGCTTGGTAATTTGTTCAGTCACCCACTGTTCCTGAACACTTCGCACCCAGCTATTCCCTCCTGTCTAAGTTGGGATTTCCTGCTTCTGATGCTAGTTCTTGTTACTCAAGTCTTGTGGTTTTGCAGCTCCACAACTTTGTTCCTGTCTCTCTCGCTGCTTGCTTCCTGCTTACTCGCATGCTGGTCCGTTGGCGTGTGACGTCACTAGGTGAAACCGCAGCCGCCACACACTCTCACTGAATCTCGGCACACGCTGTGTGCATTTCTTCTCCGGTAACTCCGCTTCTGCTCCACTCTGAGGATACTATTTGGGAAGTCGGTTTGTATATAATATCATCTGGATTACCGGTCTGTATTACCAATTTACAAATAAGGATATCTTGCCTTTCATGTCATTTGCTACTGCTTGCCTCAAATAATCAAGTAATCAAGTCTACCTGCCATACTAAGCTATTAACCAGTTTATCTCATGCACTTGCTGTTACATGTACTATTCCGCTTGTGATTCACTATATTGACTTGCACAGTGACTTTTGCCGTATCTATCATTTGCCTAAATAGCACTACTCCATTTGCATTAACCTCTGATGAACTTTATGTGCTTAAACTGACTTTGACCAACGAAGCTACTCTGCACAACTCTATCTAAAGTGTGTGTGTGTGCCTGTGCAAGTTATGTAAATATTTTATATGTGTGTGATGCGAGTCTACAACTCATTTGGATGTGAATAAGCTTCTCCCTAAACTTTGGATTCTGAGTTATCCTACATTACCATACTATATTACTGTTTAGCTCATATCCAACTCCTTTTGGTATACCATCTTCACTCTGTATCCTACAGTAGTGACCCTCAGATCTATGAGCATAACAGGGTTCACACAAGTTAGATCTTAGTGAACCCGAGGTAAGGTGTGAGACTGAGTGGTCCTGCATGAACAAGGGTACTAGTTCATACTTAAACATTACATATTACCAAGCCTATAAAGATAACTAGTACTTTGTTTAATGGATATAACAGAGCTTTACAATAGGGTTGGCTCCCTAGCTCAAAGTATGGATCACATGATACAGGGACTAAGGGAGATACAATTGGAGAACCAAAATATCAGAAAATTCATAAATGAGCAGCTTGCCAGTAAACCTCCTGTAGCTGAAAATTCAGCTGAACCTTTAATTAGCCCTCCTGAAAAATTCTCTGGGGAGAGAGCTTTATTCAGGGATTTTAAGAACTCTTGTACACTGATGTTTACTCTGAAACCTAAATCATATCCAACAGATAGGGTCAGGGTATTAACTGTTATCTCATTCTTACGTGGTGAGGCCAGGTCTTGGGCTAATACCTATTATGAAAAGGATGATCCCATCTTAAATTCTCTCGATGCATTTTTTTCTGCCATGTCTCTGCTTTATGAGGATCATAATAAACAGAACACCTCCTAGTTATCATATAATCAATATGGTACATGATTTCACTTCTCATTTGTCCCTTCCTCTCTCCCTACAGTGGCATCACCGGAAGATAGACGTACAGGCCGTAGTTGACTCTGGCGCATCTGGGAATTTTGTAGATATTTCTTTTGTTGTTAAAAATAAGATCCCACTAATAAAAAAGAGTGTTTCACTTGCTATACGTTTGGTTGATGGCTCACTATTCAGTTCAGGTCCAATAACACATCACACCATTCCTATTACTGTAGTAACTAAGTCTGGTCATATTGAGCAATTGTCTTTCGATGTACTTCCCACTTCAGTATATCCTATGATACTTGGTTTGAACTGGTTAATAAGACACAACCCCACTATTTCATGGTGTGAGCGGTCTGTGATATTTGATTCAGCATTTTGTAAACATTCATGTTTTACCAAACACTCTTTATACCATTTATCTGTCAATGGCCTACCTGAATGTTACAAAGAATTTAGTGACGTTTTTGATAAGGTTGAGGCAGACACACTACCACCACACAGGACGTATGATTGTCCTATTGATCTCATACCAAACAGTACCATACCTATAGGACATATATATCCTCTTTCTGAGCCAGAATTAGCTCATTTAAAAAATTATTTGGATGATAACTTAAAAAAAGGCTTCATTAGACCCTCCACATCCTCAGTTGGAGCTTCTATGTTTTTTGTTAAGAATAAGGATGGTAGTCTCCGTCCAATCATTGACTATAGGCAACTTAACAAATGTACAAAGAAAAATAGATACCCCCTGCCTCTCATTCCTGAACTAATTGAACGGTTACGTGGTGCTGTAATTTATACAAAATTGGATCTTAGAGGTGCCTACAATTTGATTAGGATGAGAGCAGGGGATGAGTGGTTAACAGCCTTCCGTACACGTTACGGCCTTTATGAATACACTGTAATGCCGTTTGGTTTATGCAACGCACCGGCGACGTTTCAGTGTTTCATAAATGATGTGTTTCATGATCTCTTAGATGTATGTATTGTCATCTATCTGGACGACATTCTTATATTCTCGGAATCATACGAAAAACATGTGTCACATGTAAAGCAGGTTTTACTACGATTAAGAGCTCATCGTCTTTTTGCTAAGCTGGAAAAGTGTATATTCAATACAGATACAATTTCCTTTTTAGGATACAACATATCCCCTCTAGGTATCTCCATGGAATCTAACAAGGTGGATGCTATAACCAATTGGCCTGCTCCCCGTAATAAGAAAGAAATCCAGAGATTCTTAGGGTTCGCGAACTTTTATCGCAAATTCATTAAAGGGTTTTCACATATTGTTCAACCCTTGACTTACTTAACACGTAAACATATAAAATTTGTTTGGAATCAGTCAGCAGAAGATTCTTTCATTAGTCTGAAACAGAAATTTATTACAGCTCCGATTCTACAGTTCCCAGATCCCAGTTGTCAATACACCCTGGAGGTTGATGCTTCCGAGTATGCCCTTGGGGCAATCCTTTCTCAAAGAAAGTCTCCAACAGAACCTCTTCACCCAATATCTTACTACTCCAGAGTAATGACCTCTGCAGAAATGAATTATGGTATTGGTGATAAGGAGCTACTTGCTATCAAATCCGCCCTGGAGTTCTGGAGACATCTTTTGGAAGGAACACAACACCCTATTCTGATATATACTGACCATCGGAATCTTGAATTTCTGAAATCTAACAAAACCCTGACTTCACGTCAAGTCAGGTGGAGTCTTTTCTTTTCACGATTTGATTATATCATAACTTATAGGCCCGGCTCCAAAAATCTCAAGGCAGACTCTCTTTCTCGGAAGGATCCGAAACCTTCACATATAGAAACACCTGAATCTATCATACCTCCAGACAGAATAATCTGTTTAACTACCAGCTTTAAAACCACCCTAAAACAGCATCTCTCTCAGGACTCATCTTTGCAGCAACTTGGATTAAACAAACATCAGGACGGTTTGTACTACCATGACAATCTACTTTATATACCTGAAGCTCTTAGGGATGAGATTGTTGGTTATGCTCATGACTCACTATTAGCAGGTCATCCTGGAGTTCATAAAACATTGCATTTATTAAAGAGAGATTACTGGTGGCCCAAAATGAATGACACAGTCACTCGATATGTACAAAGTTGTCCCACATGTACCACTAAAAAACACCCACATAACCGCCCTTATGGTTACCTTCTTTCGCTTCCAATCCCAGACAGACCTTGGACAGACATCGCCATGGATTACATAGTGGACTTACCATCTTCATCAAATTTCAACACCATATTAGTGGTGGTTGATTTGTTTTCTAAAATGGCTCATTTCATCCCCCACAGGGGTCTTCCAACAGCTTCAGAAACTGCCTCTCTATTCTTAAACAACATAGTGAAACTTCATGGATTGCCTAAATCTGTCACTACGGATAGGGGGTCACAATTCACATCCAGGTTCTGGACCCAGCTATGTCGTACCCTCAACATCTGTAGAAGACTTAGCTCAGCCTATCATCCCCAGACAAATGGGCAAACGGAAAGAACTAATCAGTCACTTGAGCAATATCTCCGCTGCTATTGTACTTTAGAACAAGATAATTGGCATTCACTGTTGGCCACTGCCGAATTTGCTCATAACAACTCACTACACTCCTCAATGAAAACCACACCATTTTTTTATCAACTATGGGTTTCATCCATCGTATCATCCTACCTGTACGTCCGATTCTACACTTCCAATGGTAAATGATACAATCAATTCCATTGCTAATGGTTTTGCTTCTTTAAAAACAGTATTAGAAGTGGCACAAACTACCCAGAAGCATCATTATGATTTACGCAGATCTAAACCTCCAGATTATGCTGTTGGCGACAAGGTCTGGCTTAGTACAAAAAACCTACGTTTAAAGATTCCTAGTAAAAAATTAGGTGCATTATATTTAGGTCCGTATGAGATTATTAAAGTAATCAATCCTAATGCCGTGACTCTACAATTACCATCTACTCTGAAGATACATCCAACGTTCCATGTGTCCTTGTTAAAACCCTACTCCTTGGTCAGGGGTAACTTACAGAGTTCTTCTGTTGTTCCTCAAGTCAGTGATGATGTTGAATATGAAATCGAATCTATCTTGGACTCCAGATACCTTCATGATCAACTACAGTATTTGGTAAGATGGAAGGGTTATGCTCCTGAGGAGGATTCGTGGGAGCCATCCTCAAACTTCTCTGCCCCCCAACTCCTCTCTCTGTACCACCGGAGAAATCCTGAACGTCCTGGTCCTTGATCCGCGGAGCGGCTCCTTGAGGGGGGAGTTCTGTCAGGATTTTACCATTCTGTACCTTTAACAACTAATTATCATACTGCTATTTAAGGCTCCACCTACTGTTGAACGTTGCTTGGTAATTTGTTCAGTCACCCACTGTTCCTGAACACTTCGCACCCAGCTATTCCCTCCTGTCTAAGTTGGGATTTCCTGCTTCTGATGCTAGTTCTTGTTACTCAAGTCTTGTGGTTTTGCAGCTCCACAACTTTGTTCCTGTCTCTCTCGCTGCTTGCTTCCTGCTTACTCGCATGCTGGTCCGTTGGCGTGTGACGTCACTAGGTGAAACCGCAGCCGCCACACACTCTCACTGAATCTCGGCACACGCTGTGTGCATTTCTTCTCCGGTAACTCCGCTTCTGCTCCACTCTGAGGATACTATTTGGGAAGTCGGTTTGTATATAATATCATCTGGATTACCGGTCTGTATTACCAATTTACAAATAAGGATATCTTGCCTTTCATGTCATTTGCTACTGCTTGCCTCAAATAATCAAGTAATCAAGTCTACCTGCCATACTAAGCTATTAACCAGTTTATCTCATGCACTTGCTGTTACATGTACTATTCCGCTTGTGATTCACTATATTGACTTGCACAGTGACTTTTGCCGTATCTATCATTTGCCTAAATAGCACTACTCCATTTGCATTAACCTCTGATGAACTGTATGTGCTTAAACTGACTTTGACCAACGAAGCTACTCTGCACAACTCTATCTAAAGTGTGTGTGTGTGCCTGTGCAAGTTATGTAAATATTTTATATGTGTGTGATGCGAGTCTACAACTCATTTGGATGTGAATAAGCTTCTCCCTAAACTTTGGATTCTGAGTTATCCTACATTACCATACTATATTACTGTTTAGCTCATATCCAACTCCTTTTGGTATACCATCTTCACTCTGTATCCTACAGTAGTGACCCTCAGATCTATGAGCATAACAGGGTTCACACAAGTTAGATCTTAGTGAACCCGAGGTAAGGTGTGAGACTGAGTGGTCCTGCATGAACAAGGGTACTAGTTCATACTTAAACATTACACTCTCAGACACTAAATATGCCATATGATTTCATAGGAAACAAGGAACAAAACATTTATCCTTTGTAAAGATCTCTTGAAAACTGCTGCTGCTGCTGCTACAGTTTTAGTCCGGGTGCAGGGAGGGGAACATGTTCAGAGTTTATTAGATCTCAGGTAGAAGAGGAAGGGTTGGCAAAACAGTCTCCACGTGCTGAATTGGCCCCCGCCTTTCGTTAGCCTTTGTGTAGAAGTACATCTGATAATAAGTAGGTGCGTTTGCGAGGCCCTTTTCAGAACTACGTGTCTCCTGGTTTAGCAACCTACATGAAGCTGCGTGCTAAAAATGAACAGTCTTATCTTTGATTTCGATCACCTTCCTGCCTTTGAGAGCAAGAGTTAGCACGCCAATGTGATGCAGGGCATCGTTGCTTCATTCCAACGTTAAAGGGACACCAAACTCAGAAACTTTCTTTCCCGATCTATAACAACTTGCCAATTTTCTTGCATTATCAGGTTTGCTTAATTCTTTTGGCATCCTTTGTTGAAGGAGAAGCCGTGCACTACTGGGAGCTAGCTGAACACATTGGGTGAGCCAATGACAAGAGACATATGTGTGCCGCCACCAATCAGCAGCTAGCTCTCAGTAGTACATGGCTGCTCCTTGAGCCTACCTAGGTATGCTTAACGACAAAGGATAACAAGAAAACAAAGCAAATTTGACAACGCTGGAACGTTGTTTGAAATTGCACGCTCTGTCTGAACCATGAAAGTGTCAATTGTGACTTTACTGTCGCTTTAAAGAAACCATGCCCTTGTTAATTAATGCTAACGGAAAGTTGCCTGTAGCTTTTCTGAGCTGCTTTTTCCCATCAACCCTGTTGCACATAATCACTCTGTTATTTATAAAGGCTACATGTTCTTTGGGTGCATAATGATAGCAAAGAGCGTTTGGAAGGGTAAGATTTGGCCTTAGGAAGTACTGCAGGCAAATAACTAGTCTGGTTCTTGTGCTTTAGCGAACACTTGGTTCTACCAAAAAAAGAAAAAAAGGAACTGTGGCTTTGGACGGCAAGCAGAAGGGCTATAGGTGAAGGAACTGCAGCGTCCAAAAACGGGTGCCTAGGGAGGATTTGGACCAGTGCTTGATAGGCTGAACAACTAACCGCTAGACAACAAAAATAAGCAAAAAAACAATACATTAGGTATTAGGCGGTGGTTCCGATCCAAATTGACCAAACAGTTGAGCATGGGTGTTAGAGAAAGCTTTTTCTTGTGAATTAAAACAGGAATAAAGTTTGCAATGAAAAAAAATATCTATCTTTGGATGGCTAGTTATAGCATTGAAATGTATCAAAGCAGCTGGACTGGAACGCTCAACCTCCTCTTAGCTGGGGCATCCAGCTAGCCTCTAATCTACAACCGCTTGCTGCTAGAACCTGAGGAAAAAAGAAGCATGTTATTTTCCTGCTTTTAGCTTTTTCATTCATTAAAGTATTAGTGCTAATGGATATTTGAGGTGCCGTTTTTAAAGTTGGGCAAGTCTGATACATAAACGTGAAAACCTAGATAGCACAGAGGGTTTCAAAGAGTCAACGGCTAACCACAAAGACGCAATGCCCCACTGTGCTAAAACCCACAGGGCCAGTACCCAATATTTTCACTGATTTTAGACCCTTGGCCCCATAAACAGTGTATACTCAGTAAAAAAAACTGACTTGCTTTAAGGAACTAAATAGAATAATATTTGCAAAACAAAATTCACCTTTGGGCTGCTAGTTATCAAATGTTGCTAGATGGATGCACAACATAAAGATTGTTAAGTAAAATGAGGTATGTTGCAGCACATTAAGTGCACCGATATCGTATAGTGTACTCATACAATTATGTATCCTTTTCGTGTGCAATTTCCACACAATGTTTTGGCTGTTTTTTTTGTTTTTTTTTACTTCAGTAAAAAATAAAAATATGTAGACGGTTACATATGCAAAGATAATCACAAGGAGGCCGAGCCAGAATCGAACTAGCAACCTTCTCTTCCAGGAGCATCAGCCCTAACCATTAGGCTACATCAGCACTCGCTGATTTAACATAAGGGCCAGAACCTATTCAATTTTCATTTATAACCATGAATCAGAAAAATGGCTGAAAACTGTAAAACTATTATGTGCTTTAAGGAAATAAAGTAGAATACAATTTGCAAAATAACATTTCTCTTTTGGATTGCAAGTTGTAACAAGTCACTAGAAGGATATACAAAAAAAGCAAACAATCATCTACCGCTGGTTTCGAACCCTCACACTTTGGCTCAAGCGGCAACAGTGCTAACCACTACACCACAGATCTCTCTCTATAAGTGGAGCGACATGGCCAGTACCTATTATATTTCCTCCTTAATACCAATGCTTCAGAAGCTAGTACGCTAACTGGCAGGTTAGCAACAGTTTTCTATGCTAAGAGCAGAGAAAGCCAGTACCCATTAATTGAGTGTAAACCATTAATCCAAGATCCAGCTAATAAACAGTAAAGAAATGACTTGCTCAAAAGAAATAAAATTGAATCCAGTTTGCAAAAAAAAACAAAACACTACTGCTTAGAAATGCTAGCAGTCACCAGAAACTCAAGGGAAAGCAGGAGCTTTACCTGGATTCAAACCCACAACCTCCTGCTTCAGGTGCGCTTGAGCTAACCACTATGCCACATCTCCCTTGATTACAGAGAGCATACAAGAGGTGTACAAGAGGCGTACAGGACTAGTTTCCAATGTGTTAAAGACTTTTAGACCATTGATCCAAGGATCATTGTATAAGCTTTCATTGATTAAAATGGAATAAAATTTGCAAAACAAGATTTCTCCTTCGCACTATGCTACTACAAGGCTATGCAACATAAAAAACAGCACCCTTTCTTTTAATAGAGGCACTCAAAGTTGGACACAAACCTTCAACTTAGGCTTGCAAGGTAATACTTCCATGTATACACAGGCCAGGTTTCTGCTGGAGTAAAACCAGCGAGCTGCTGTGGAGCAGTGGTAAGGACATTGGCTAGCAAGCTAAGGGCCAGCGGTTCGATTCCAGCCTATGCCTTCCAACCATTTCCAATACTGGTCTCCTCCTGGTAAAATCGTTGTATGAGTTGGTCTGCAATATAAATTCCTGAGACCAACTCTAGCCGGGAGGAGAGCGGCCTTGGAAGGGTGGGAAAGCCTGTATGGGGGCGGTGGTCTGGTTGGGAGGGGCGGGATGTGTAGAGGTGGCCTACTAAAGGGAGCGTGCAAGCTACCAAGGGAAAAATAGGAATTAGGTAGGGGGGGGGGAGCCTTGGAAAGGGGTGGAAATAAGAGGCTGGTAATAGATACAGTAAAGGGCTGGTATATGGTAGTGGATACAGTTGGGAAACAGAGTAGGGAGGTCCTTGGAAAAGGGTGCAGAGAAGCCAGGTTGGGAGGAGTAGGAGCTGTGTAGGGAGGTGTAGGGATTCCATAGACAGAAAGGGATTAGGTGGGGAAGACAGGTGAAAAGTATCTGGGAGGTGTGGTACTGGCATAGGAGCTGAGTAGGGAGGTCCTTGGAAAAGGGGGTGGAGAAGCCTGCTTGGGAGGAGTAGGGATTCCATAGACAGAAAGGGATTTGGTGGGAAAGAAAGGTGAAGAGTATCTGGGAGGTGTGTTACTAGTTCTAGGGGAGGGCCAGGTGCGGGAAACTGGGTAGCAAATCCCTGGCTAGAGATAATAGGTTGTGTAGATGGAGGCAACTTGGAGAGACGAGGGAGGAGTGCCATTGGGGAAAGAAGGAAGTGTATAGGGCATGCACCACTCAGCTAAATAGGCTCTAATGAGGGTGTTTTTTTTTTTTAATATATAGGATCTGGAGGGAGGTCTGAAAAGGGACGGAGGTCTGGCAAGGGGGGGGGTGGAAAGGAGGGTCTGGAAAGGGAAGGGGGGTCTGGAAAAAGGGGAAAGAGGGGGTTAGAAAGGGGGGGAGTCTGGAAAGGGGGGGCTGGAAAGAGGGGGGATGGAAAAGAGCGGTGTCTGGAGATAGGGGGTCTGGAAAGGAGGGGGTCTGGAAAGGGGGAGTCTGGAAAGGGGGGGCTGGAAAGGGGAGGGGGCTGGAAGGGGGGGTCTGGAAAGAAGGGGAGCTGGAAAAGAGCGGTGTCTGGAAATAGGGGGTTCTGGAAAGGGGGATCTGGAAAGGAAGGATCTGATCATGAAAAATTGGACGTGGTAAGGGCTAGTTGGGGAAAAAAGTTTTGGAGGGGTCTGTAGAAGGGAGGAGTCTGGTCAGGTAACACAGGATGGGAGGGACTCTGGTTGCATCTGGAGAGTGTGGTATCTATTTTGGAAATAAAGGATCTGGAGAGAGAGAGGGGTCTGACTGGGAATAATAGGATGTCAATCTGTTTGGGAACAATGGAGGGGGAGGGGTCTGTAGGGTGGAGCAGTATGGTTAGGAAAAATAGGATGTAGGGAGTGAGGGGTCTGGTTGGGGAAAATATGAATATGAAGGGTTTTTGTTTCTCTGACCTCCGTCAGGAAGATTTTCATTGATAGGGAAACAAATAGCACACTACCCTTATAGCTGGGACAAGGGAGCTCTTTTCCAGCTCCACTTCCATTCGTGGAACGAAGAAAACCTCCAAATGAGATCTTGCTTGTAGAAAGATGGCGGCTAAACCAATAGGACATCCAGGAAGGACACCACTGCAATACCCAGAACAGAATCACGGCCCAGAAAATTGAAAAACTCTGGGAGCTGTGGCAAAGCCATTGTAGAACCACAAACTAAAAGAGTTTGACCGGAAAGGCACAACTCAGAAATCTGAGAAGATCTCTTGAATGGGAACCTGAGGGTACGCATTCTTATGTCTAAGGTTGATAAAACTTGACCCTCTTGCACCAAGAAAGAATGGAACGAATAGTCTCCATCTTGAAGGACGGAATAAAATTTCTGCTTAGGAATGCAAGCCTTCACCAGAAGCACATTCCGGATGAGAAAGCAGGAGCTTTACTGGGGTTCAAACTTACAACCTCCTGCTTCAGAAGCAGTGTAGCTAACCACTATGCCACATCTCCCTTTGGGAAAGAAACTAAACCCTGTTCCTAAACTGGAACTGGAACAATGACTCACCAGGAGGGAGAAAACCCAAACACATTTCTAGAACACCTCTCTTCTTATCTGGGCTAGAGATAATCTTGAGGGGTGGAACCTGCTTCTGGGAGGAAGGAGTTGAATTTAAATTCGTAACTCTGGAATACTTTATCTACAGCCCCTTAAAAATCTAGGGCATCTCAAATCCAGGCATGAGAAAAACTGAGATAGACTGCCCCCCACAGGATCCGATCCTGCCTCAGGGGCAACCCTACCTGCTGAAGTTAGCAGCGGGTTTCTTTAATTACTTCCCCCTGATCCAGACTGAAAGGGAACCCTGCTTGGAGACAAAGCAAGAATCCACAGAATAAAAGATTGGCCTAACAGCCTTTCTCTCCTGGATCTCCACATGGAGTCCTCCAAATAGGAATCAGACAAAACGTCGCACCAAAAAGATGCTGCACTTGTCCATAACAACTTCATTCTTAAAAGAGCATCCATCCTCATATGAATTGAATATCTCTTAACCAGATAGCAATTTTAATAATAACCACATCAGATAATGTGTGTGATTGCTGAGCAGAAGCTCTGTACTGGATTAGAACCTTTGTCTCCTGGTTCTTAGTTCAGTAATCTTTAAGCGCTGTGTGCCATGATATTTTAAGGAGACAGCTTATGACAGACAGGAGATGGCGACAAAGGGCTCCTTGACTTCTCCCATACCTGAAATTTTTTTCCTAGCACAGGAAAAATTTTCAGACAAATCCTAGTATATATAAAATTAACTAGATTTTTGAGGATTGACAACAACAGGGAGTCGAAGTCTACCAAGTAGCCAACCCCTCCAAAATAATACCCAAAGGTGTTCAGGCTTGAATCTGAAGGGAACTACTTCAGCACCAGATGAAGGAATTAAACTGCCCGAATAGGAGATTTAACCCTCGGATGCTACCGACTATCCCCCTTATCAGACTATAAAGAGGGCAATATGAGTAGCAGCAAGCAGATCAGAAACATTACTATCTGATTCATGAACTTTCTTTTTGCGATTTCCCTTTAAGATAGGAAAAGCAGATAATGCCACAGATACCAGAAGACACCTGGGCAGACAATTCTGCAAGCAAATAACTCCTCCAGGAGATTGAGAGGGCACTGCATGAGACACCATAAAAAGGCTTGGGATGTTTGAGGAGAAAGCTGTGGCAAAGAGTAAACAGCATCCTCCAGGGAGACATGAGGCTAAAAATAATTTTTACAAATAATTAAAAATATTTAAAATGACACTGTCACTAAGATTATAGAGACTTGATTAAAAATAATAATAAAAAAATAATAATATATATATATATATATATATATATATATATATATATATATATATATATATATATATATATATATATATTAGGAACAGATCTCTGTTCCATTCTTTATCAAAAGGAAATTATTAATTGGGATTATGATATTTCCTTAAGTGAAGGAAATCTAACCTAAACAAAGGTATATGAATATGGAACCTATGAAACATAGCATAAAATTCTGCCCAATCCCACTTAAGGTATAAGCATTTCGACATTGGGATGTTTATTTACACAGGTTGGAAATAAAAACATGAATACTCCACAAGCCTTGTTAAAGTAACAGCAAGACTCAAAACATAAGTTTAATAATTACTTCACCTCCTCCTTGCACTAGAGGCAAAGAGAATGACTGGGGTTTGTGGAAAGGGAAGTGATACTTAACAGCTCTGCTGTGGTGCTCTTTGCCTCCTCCTGATGGCCAGGAGTGATATTCCCAACAGTAATTGATGATCCGTGGACTCACAGCGTCAATAGAAAGAAAATAGAAGACATGCGCAGCTTCCGATAGTCGGCGGTCGTTCATACAGATCTTTATGTGTTGCACTATAATAAATCAGCCTCTGAAAGAAGCTAAATGCCACTGCTTGCAGGTCATATTCAGCATTCATTTCTACCAATGAATGTCAAATATCAGAAGCTGCACGTCAAGAAAATAGTATTGAGGGGAGTACAAAAAAAATAATAATAAAGTATTGGATTATTGACAAATATAGAATATGGGAGCCAGTGTTCTATCAGATTTTCCTACTGTCTGTACTGCACAAAGCGCAAAACTAAGTCATCACATTCCTAAAAGATCTGTGGAATGTGCTGTTATGCTCATGAGCAGATGGAAGGGTAGGAAAATGTGATGGGGTTAGAAATAATAGAAGGTAGGAAGATCTGACAGACAGAACACCACATTCTTCTTTTATATGTTTTGACGTTTCTTGTGAGTCTCTTAAGATCACCAGGGATCTTTTCGTTAGGGGTGAGTAATGTTCAGATCAAGTTCAAAGTTCCCCATTTTAGCCAATTTCCACTCATCCATAGAATTCAGCAAATAAATTCAGTAAGGTGTCAAGTAAAGAGCAGCTAGTGCCTCTACCGTTATCCGTTTCATCCAATTCAAAAAGCAAGGTTGTGTTATCCCAAAGACACAAGTTTTAAACCGTATAACATTAGCTAGAATAGTTAATCAAATTAACTGAGAGAACAAGTAAAAGTAAAAGAAAAAGAGAAAGAGAAAAGAAAAAAAGCCAACAATTCGCTAATCAGAAAGCTATTTAGATTGTTCCTTAATTAGTTAGAAAAAGTAGGATGCCAAGATCCCCCGCCCCTCCCGGACAGCCGAGCCACATGGCTCTATATCTTTAAGAGATCCTATTTAAGTGTGTGCGTCTGAAGTCCCATTAAGTGTCCAGTAAAACCAAACTTTCTCAAATTGTGCTTGTGTATCTAGAATTTTAGAAGCAGACTTGTACATGCGAAAAGTTAGGGACAATTTATTCTTCACCTCCTCCCAGGGGGGAGCTTTAGTTTTACAATATTTCGCAATGCTTGTTCTAGTAACTGTGCAGGTGATCTTAATGAATATGTTTATATGTTTGTTGAACCGGTATAGAGGTTCGTGTAGAAGAGCTTGGGAAGGAGCTAGTTGGATTTGTTCCCCTAGGACAGAACTAAGAAGAGTGGATAATTTAATCCATACTGGTTGTATTATGTTGCAATCCCAGAACATATGACGATATGAACCTAACTCCCCACAACCTCTATAGCAAAGTCTATTGTTAGCAGGAGACATATGATATGTTTTAATCGGAGTCAGATACCATCTGAACATGGTTTTGATCGTATTCTCTCTCAAGTCCGCACTTAAGAGGCCTTTACAGGCTGAATTATAGATGTCATCCCACCATTTTTTATCTTTGATTATGTCTAGACCCTGTTCCCAGTTTAGGAGTATAGCGGGTTTAGTCGTATTGTTTAGCGTTTGGATCTCTAAGTATATTCTACATATAGCCTTTTTGGGTCTATGTGTGGATTTCAGTAGGATTTCTAGGGCTGTGAACGAGCCAGGCCGTAATGTTCTGGTATATTGTTGAATTGCTGAATTGACTTGAAGATATTGAAACCATTGTAGCGTCAGTGAGCCTTGTTGGGTTTGCATTTGAGTGAATGTCTTAGGTTTTCCACCATCTAGCCAGTCCGCCACCCTCTATAATCCCTTGTTCGCCCATTTATCTACTGAAGTTTGTAAGTCACTGGAGAAAAGATATCTAATTGGGCACAATAGTGTTTGATTAGTTAATAATTTCTGTTGTTTAGTTAGTTAAGACCATATGTGTATATGCTCCACAGAATGTCATCCGTATGGGTGGATCCCCTTTGATCTGATTCCTATTTGGTCCAGAGAACTCCCCCATAGCTTCTCCCCAAAAGTAGTGTCTGAGCTAGTCTCGCTGCTCTATAATATTCTAATAGATTAGGGGCTCCCACTCCCTCCAGGCTCCCGTGTTTTGTGATAAGTGTAGAAGAGATTCTAGCCATTTTCTTCCCCCTAATAAATGTTACTAGTTCTGCCTGTAACGTTTTTAATTCAGCAACCGGGACCCCTATGGGGAGAGTTCTGAATAGATATAGCAAGCGGGGCAAAACCGTCATCTTTACCGCCAAGAGTCTGCCCATCCACGAAAAAGTATATGTCTTCCATTTATTAATATTTTTCCTAATTTCTCTGTACATGGGTTCGTAGTTGTGTTTATATAGCTGATTAGTTTGGGTGGTTAGATGAATCCCTAAATATTTAAGGGAATGTGTGGCCCATCTCAAGTCAAAGTTTATTTCTATGATCTTCTTGGTGTGCTGGGGGAGACCTAGTGGCAATGCTTCGTATTTGTCAAGGTTGACCTTATACCCCGAAATTTGGGAAAATTGATCTAAGAGTTTGTATAGGTTGGGCAATGATATAAGGGGCTTAGTTAATGTCAGAAGGATATCGTCCGCAAAGAGTGTTAGTTTGTATTCATGGTCTTTAATCACCACTCCTGCTAGGGGTTCTATACAAAGTGCAAAGATGAGAGGGGATAGTGGGCACCCCTATCTTGTTCCATTTAATATAGGGAAGCATTTGGATTTATACCCTGACACGGAAACCTGAGCTGAGGGAGTTGAGTATCTCTCATTCAAAGCTTTAATGAAGGCACCTCCGAATCCCATCCGGAGTAAAACTGCTCTCATGTATTCCCAATCTACCCTATCGAATGCCTTCTCCGCGTCCAGTGATAGGAGCAGAGAAGTCATCCGAGTCCTCCCAACATAGTCTATGTTGTTCACCATCCTTCGCACATTGTCCGGCACCTCTCTTTCCTTAACAAAACCCACCTGTTCCGGATAGATCATCCTTGGGAGGATATGTTTTAGTTGGTTGGCTAGAATTTTAGTTAGGATTTTCACGTCCTGGTTGATAAGCGAAACGGGGAGGTAACTAGAGCATAATTTATTATTTTTACCGGGCTTTGGTATCACCACGATCCTTGCTTGTAATAGGTCATTCGGGATACTGTGGCCTTCTAAAATGTAATTACAAAAATCGGTAAAATGGGGTGTTAATATTTCTTTAAACGTTTTATAGTATTCACTGGCAAACCCATCCAGCCCTGCTGCTTTCCCTGACTTAAGGTCTTTTATGACTCCTAAAACTTCTGCTCTCGTGATGGGGCATTTAAACTGTCACCGTCTTCCTCTAGAAATGTTGTGGTTTGGGATGCTACCGTTTGTGTTTGTGTGTGTTACCTTATTACCGTCATAGAGTTTCCCGTAAAAGTCTGCAAAGGTATCTACTATATGTTGTGGATGAGATACAGTGGTGCCACACGGGAGCAAAATGGACAAGATGGTGGATGCCCTACATCGCTCTCTTAGCTTGTGTGCTAGGTACCTGTCCGGTTTGTTTGCATATATATAGTATTGCGTGTTAAGCCTCTGAATTGCTCTAAGCGATTGGTTATTTAAAAGGTTGACTAAGTACGACCTCTTGGCTTCTAGTGTGGAGAGTATGTCAGTTCTGTGGGTTAGTCTATGTTACATTCTTCTTTTAAAGGGACACTAAACTCATTTTTTCTTTCATGATTCAGATAGAGCACGCAGTTTAAAGCAACTTTCTAATTTACTCCTATAATCAATTTTTCTTCAATCTCTTGCTATCTTCATTTGAAAAAGAAGGCATCTAAGCTAAGGAGCCAGTTAATTTTTGGTTCAGACACTGGACAGCACTTTATTGGTGCTGTCCAATCAGCAAGGACAACCCAGGTTGTGAACCAAAAATTGTCCGGCTTCTTAACTTAAATTCTTGCTTTTCAAATAAAGATAGCAAGAGAATGAATACAATTTTATAAGAGGAGTAAATCAGAAAGTTGCTTAAAATTGCATGCTCTATCTGAATCATGAAAGAAAAAAAATTTAGGTTCAGTGTCCCTTTAATGCTGTGAGGTAGGACGATCTGACCCTGAGCGCATTTGCAGTAAACTGTAGTAAAATCCGACGCATCGCTCCTCTCATTTCTTCATGTACTTAAAAACAACCAACAGGCAATATTACACAAACAGAAGCCTGGAGGACCTTTCTACAAAAAGCTGCCTCAGATGAAGTGAAAACATAAAAATGGTAGAATCTAATAAAAGCATGCAAAGAAGACCAAGTAGCTCCCTTGCAAATCTTATTCTTGAAAAACCCAAGAATTAGCTACTGATCTAGGAAAATGGGCAGTTATCCGATCAGGAGTCTGACCCACCTTAAAGTAAGCTTCACAAAACAGCAGAAGAATTCTGACCTCATTTAGAACCCAAAAAGTGAACAAACTCGAAATTTGTCTGGAATCCTTGGTAACATCGACATAATACTTCAAGGCTCTAAACACATCTAGATTGAGGAGAAGGCTCTCTGAAGAATTCTTAGGATTAAGATACAAAGAAGGGGCCACAGTTTCCCTATTTAAATTATCCAAGGACAAAACATTTAGTTCTTAAAACTGCCTTATTCTGATGGGAAAAAATGAGAATCACAAGAAACTGAGTTCCCTCTTGATATGTAAATATACCCTTCTAAGGTAAGATTCAAGCTTCCTATTCTAAAGGGTTTTTTAAAAAGTGCTTTCTTCCATAGGAATGGTAGTACGTTTAGCAAGAGTGGAAATAGTCCCATCAACTTTAGGGACTGTTTTCCAAAGTTCCAAATTAGCAACAGACAAAGGATTCAATTTTTTAAACCTAGAAGAAGGGTTAAAAGAAGTACCAGGTTTAGGCCATTCTTTAGCAATCACAGAGATAGCATCTGGAATAGGGAAAACTTCAGGAGTAATAACAGTAGTCTTAAATACAGAATTTAAATGATTACAAGATTTATCATTTATTATTATTATTATCGGTTATTTGTAGAGCGCCAACAGATTCCGCAGCGCTATAAACAAAGACGGAGTAAAACAAAACAATTATAGGGATCAAATGGGTAGAGGGCCCTGCCAAGAGTTGAACTGTTGTAGTCAGCTCTTAAGAAGGTGATCTACAAACAGCTGGACTCTTAGGCTTACATGCTAAGGGGGTTCAGGGGATATCAATGGAGGAGAGGAACTGGTATAAAGAAAGGTTAGCGTAGGTTGTATGCATCCCTTAACAGTAGAGTCTTTAGGGAGCACATGAAGCTATTAAAACTAGAAGAGAGTCTTTTGGAGCGAGGCAGAGAGTTCCACAAGATGGGAGCCAGTCTGGAGAAGTCCTGTAAATGGGAGTGTGATGAGGTGACAAGAGAGGAGGAGAGTAGGAGGTCGTGAGCAGAGAGAAGGGGACGGGAGGGAAACTATCTGGAGGCAAGGTCTGAGATATAGGGGGGAGCAGTGCAGTTGAGGGCTTTGTATGTCAGAATGAGAATTTTGTGTTTGATCCTAGGAGGAAGCCAGTGAAGGGATTGGCAAAGAGGTGCAGCAGATGAAGAGCGAAGTGTAAGGAAGATGAGTCTGGCAGAGGCATTCATTATGGATTGTAAAGGAGCTAGGCGGCCGGTGGGGAGACCAGAGAGGAAAGAGTTGCAGTAATCGAGGCAGGAAAGAATGAGAGTGGATTAAAATCTTAGTTGTGTCTTGTGTAAGGAAGTGTCTAATTTTAGAGATGTTTTGAAGGTGGAAGCGGAAGGCTTTAGCCAATGACTGAATGTGAGGAGTGAAAGATTTGAATCAAACATGACCCCGAGACATCGGGAATGCGGGGTAGGGGTAATGATGGAGTTGTTGACAGTTATAGAGAGATTGGGGGTGGAGATTTTGAAGAAGGGGGGAAAATAAGGAGCTCAGTTTTGGAGAGGCTTAGCTTGAGGTAGTGGGAGGACATCCAGTTAGAGATGTGAGAAAGACAGTTAGTGACACGGGTTAGCAAGGAAGGAGATAGGTCTGGTGCAGAGAAGTAGATTTGGGTGTCATCGGCATACAAATGATAATGTAAACCGTGGGACTTTATTAGGGAACCTAGTGATGACGTGTAGATTGAGAAGAGAAGGGGACCGAGGACAGAGCCTTGCGGCACTCCGACAGAAAGTGGTGACGGGGAAGAGGAGGCCCCAGAAAAGGCTACACTAAAGGTACGGTTTGACAGGTAGGAAGAGAGCCACGAGAGGACTGTCACAGATGCCGAAGGATTGGAGGGTTTGGAGCAAAAGAGGGCGGTCAAGAGTGTCAAAAGCTGCAGACAGATCAATGAGGATAAGCAGAGAGAAGTGGCCTTTTGATTTTGCTGTAAGTAGGTCGTTGGTAACCTTAACAATTGCTGTCTCTGTGGAGTGATGGGGACGAAATCCAGATTGCAATGGGTCAAGGAGGGAGTTTATTGTAAGGAAATGGGATAGGCGTGCATAAACTAGTTTTTCGAGAAGCTTTGATGCAAGAGGAAGGAGGGAAATAGGGCAGTAGTTGGATGGGGAGGTAGGATCAAAGGAAGGTTTTTTGAGGATAGGTGTGACCAGTGCATGTTTCAGCAATGAGGGAAATATACCGGTGCTGAGGGAGAGGTTGAAAGTGTGTGTGAGTATAGGGGTAAGGGTAGCAGAGAGGGAGGGGAGTAGCTGTGAGGGGCTAGGGTCAAGTGGACAGGTAGTGAGGTGAGAGCACAGTATAAGTGCCGAAACGTCTTCCTCAGTAACAGGGGAGAATGAGCTAAGTTTAAGGTTATGTGGTTTTGGTTGGTTGAGAGCATTTGAGGGGGTGAGAGAATGGAATTATGTTGAAAGCTGATTTCATTTCTGATGGAGTCAATTTGGTTATTGAAGTGGTTGGCAAAGTCTTGAGCTGACAGAGAAGTTGTATTAGGAGGTGGGGGAGGGTGGAGAAGAGTATTGAAAGTGGAGAACAAACGTTTTGGGTTTGAAGAAAGATTAGAGATAAGAGTAGAGAAGTAGTGTTGCTTATAGAAATTAAGGGCAGAATAGTAGGAGTTCAATATAAATTTGTAATGTTGAAAATCAGCTGAACTCCTAGATTTTCTCCAGTGCCGCTCAGCAGTACGGGAACATCTGCGTAGGTATCATGTCAGAGGAGTATGCCAGGGCTGAGGATGAGTGTTTGATTTCCGAGCTATGGTAAGAGGGGCAAGACGGTCAAGGACGGATGTAAGGGTGGAATTATAGTGGAAGATAGATTGGTCAGGGCAGGAAAAGGAGGAGAAGGATGAGAGGAGAGGTTTGAGGGAATTAGAAAGCTGTTGTTGATCTAATGACATAATGCTTCTGTGAAATTTGGTGTGAGGAGCAGAAGGAGGGAGAGTTGCAGGGAGAGATGATATGTTGCAAGTAAGGAGATGGTGGTCAGAAAGAGGAAAGGGGGAGTTTGTGAAGTTTGAGAGAGTGCATCGATAGCTAAAGATCAGGTCAAGGGAGTGACCATCTTTGTGAGTGGGAGAATCAGTCCATTGTGAAAAACCGAAAGAGGAAGTGAGTTGCAGAAGTTGTTGTGCAGAGGAGGCAGTGGGATTGTCAAGAGGGATGTTGAAGTCACCAAGAATGAGGGAAGGGGTGTCTGAGGAAAGGAAATAAGGTAGC
This sequence comes from Bombina bombina, assembly GCF_027579735.1. Taxonomy (NCBI): domain Eukaryota; kingdom Metazoa; phylum Chordata; class Amphibia; order Anura; family Bombinatoridae; genus Bombina; species Bombina bombina. The sequence continues at coordinate 568,414,329 of NC_069502.1, forward strand.
CAGGCAGCCAAGTGATCTAGGAATTGAGTTGAGGAGCCAGGAGGACGGTATATGACTGCAACACGTATAGAAAGAGGAGAGAATAAGCGAATCATATGGGTTTCGAATGAGGAAAATGTGAGGGAAGAGATGGGATGCATTTGTTAAAAGGTGCAATGAGAGGAAAGTAAAATACCTACACCACCTCCTTGTCTACTACCAGACCTAGGAGTGTGGCTGAAGTGGAGACCCCCATGTGACAGAGCAGCAGTGGATGCTGTGTCTAGGGGAGGGAGCCAGATTTCTGTTAGGGCCAGAAGGTTGAGGGAGTGGGAGATAAAGAGGTCATGTATAGAAGTGAGTTTGTTGCAAACAGAGCGAGAGTTCCAGAGTGCACAAGTGAAAGGGGTAGTGGCTTTTGATGCAAGAGGAATGCGAGTAAGGTTGTCAGAGTTTAGTTTTTTGAATCTGTGGGACGGTACACATGGATGTGCACGGCTAGGCAGTTGTTGGGGACCAGGATTAGGGGAGATGTCACCAGCAGTTAGTAAAAGCAAGAGGGAGAGTGACATGAGATGAGATACAGATTTGCAGTAATGAGACTGCTTTTGAGACAAGGTGCAGGGGGGAGAGAGAGTGTTTAAGAATAGTTTAAGAGAGATGGGCTAATGAACAGTGCAGGTGGAGAGGGAGAAGGAGTAATTGAATAATGAAGTTTGTTATAGAGGCAAAAGGCAGCAAAAAGGAATATGAAGATAGTAGGCATTTTTACAAAAGAGGGAACCAGTTAAACACATAAGACAGTATTACAGTATCAATTGCATAAGAAAACAGTAAGGTATATCAAACATAATATTACAAAAGTACCTGCCTGTGTCTTGCCCCTTGCCCAATCCTTGTTCAATTCTTGTATAATTCTATTGCCAATGCCTCACTTATAAAAATGTTCATCAGGAGGTTTAGACTCCTCAATCCCCAAAGTAAATAATACTTCTTTCAAAAGAGATTGAATATATTCAATCTTAAATAAAAAAGATTTGACAATTTCTTTCTCTGATGTAGGATCCTCTGAATCAGAGGAACCCCTATCAGTAGAAGATACATCAGTATGCGGTCGGTCAGTACAAAATTCAATAGATTTAGGAAAAGCTTGTTAAGTCCTTTTACATTTATTTGAAGGCGGTATAGCAGTCATGGCCTTCTCTATGGCTATGGATATAAAATATATCATTTCTGCAGGAATGCCTTTTACATTAGACTGAGATGGAATAACAGTGGATGCATTTGTACTGCTTTGTGAAGTTTTTTTTAATACAAATAACAATGCTCATATTTTTTTATTTTTACAGTACTTTATTTGGGGGGCAAATAAGGTTACTTGCGCTTAGTACAAAGTGAAACCGCAAGCTTGTGGGAGCATTAACCAGCCACTTGTAATGGCTGTTTATTTAACGTGCGCCCGTAAAGGGGCAAGTTAAGATAGCGCTCCTCTTGTAATCTAGCCCTAAGGCAGGATTCACATAAGTATGAATGAGGGGAAACCTCAGTCTGCTTACAATTAACACACTTAATATAGAAAGGTGTTCAGAAACATCAGGAAGGGGAGGAAGACTAGGAACAGATTAAATAGTGAACACACACAGAAATAATAACCCCAATAAACAAGAAAGTTCTAAAGGGCGGAGTATACAATAACCCTCCAGGGATCATGGCTATAGCTGGAATGAATGCCAAATGTAAAAAAAAAAACGCCAAGAAGAGCACAAACGTACACACACTCGTAAACGTGCATGCACACCTCTACACTCACGCCTTCACACATGCTCTGATGCGCGCACCCGTGAAAACATAAATTATGCTTACCTGATAATTTAATTTCCATCTGTAAGGGACGAGTCCACAGCTGCATTCCTTACTTATAGGAAATACTGAACCTGGCCATCAGGAGGAATTAAAGACACCCAGCCAGAGACTTAAATACCGCCCCACTTCCCAGTCATTCTGCCGAGGGAACAAGGAACAGTAGGAGAAATATCACGGTGAAAAAGGAGCCAGAAGAAAAAAAATTAATTTAGGGCCGCCCACCGGAGAACACGGGCGGGAGCTGTGGACTCTTCTCATACAGATGGAAATTAAATTATCAGGTAAGCATAATTGATGTTTTCCATCTTAATATGGGAAGAGTCCACAGCTGCATTCCTTACTTTTGGGAAACATATACCCAAGCTCTAGAGTACACAGAATGCTAACGGGAGGGAAAAAGAGAGGTGGACCCAATCTGAGGGCACCACAGCCTGCAAAACCTCTCTCTCCCGAAGGCTGCTTCAGCAGAAGCAAAAACATAAAACTTGTAAAATTTTGAAAAAATATGTAAGGAGAACCAGGTAGCCACCTTAAAAATCAGATCCATAGAGGCCTCATCCTTGAAGGCCCAAAAGGAAACCGCTGCTCTCATAGAATGAGCCGTAATCCACAGAGAGGCTTATGTTCCGCCGTGTCTATGCCTAACGGATGACACTCCTCAATCAAAAAGGTAAGGAAGTCAAAGAGGCCCTCTGACCCCTACGCTTCCGGGAAAGAGAACAAACCGAAAAAGAGGTTTGTCTAAATTCCTTTGTGGCCCGAAGATAGAACTTCAAGGCACAAACCACATCCAAGAATACGTTGTAAACATTCCTTCGATGGAGGAGGATTAGGACATAAAAAAGGAACCACAATCTCTTGATTGATGTTGCAAATTGACACAACCTTAGAAAGAAACCTAACTTGGTTTGTAAAAAAGTCTTATCGGCATGAAAAGCCAGATAAGGAGGGACACATTGCAAAAGCAGCAATCACAGATACTCTGCATACATAAGCAATAGCCAGTAGAAAAGGAACCTTCCCAGACAATTTTGCATCTACTTCATGCATAGGCTTCAACAGAGCCCGATGCAACACTTTAGAAATTAGATTTAAACTAAACTAAAGGAGGAGCCTAGATCTAAACACAGGTCTGATCCCAGCAGAGCCTTAACAAATGGCCGCACATCTGGAAGCTCAGCAAACCTCTTGTGCAGTAACACAGACAGGGCCGAAAACTGTCCCATCAGGGGACTTGCAGCAAGGCCCTTCTCCAGTTCATCCTGGAGAACAAAATAAGTAGGTAATCCACACCTAATGATAGATGCGACGAGCAACCAGCGTACAAGCTTGATGAGAATAAAAATAACTCTCTCAGAAACCCCTCTCTTGGCTAGGACTAAGCGTTCAATATCCACAGAGTCAGCCTCAGAGAACCTAGACAATGATGAACAAAAAAACCTTGGTCAGCAGATCCCTGCGACAAGGTAACTTCCATGGAGGAGATGACATCCCCACTATATCCGCGAACGATATCCTTTGCAGCCAAGACGGAGCAATCAGTATCAATGACGCCTTCTTGACTCAAGACACTACACTATGAAGTAGTGGTAACGGCCAGAAAGGATAAAGTAGATTAAACCTCCAAGGCACCGCTAATGCATCTGTTAGCTCCGCCTGAGGATCCCAGTACCTCGACCCATATCTGGGTAGCTTGGTATTGAGACGTCATAAGATCTTCCTCTAGCAAATCTCTGCAAACACTCGAAATGGAGAGACCATTCCCCCGGATGAAAAGATTGTCTACTGAGGAAATCCGCTTCCCAGTTGTCCACATCCAGAATGTGGATTGCTGAAAGCGAACAAATGTGGGTATCCCCCACACCAGAATATGAGATACTTTCCTCATAACTACGAGCTTCCCGTTCCCCCCTGATGGTTGATGTAAGCCACTGAGGATATATTGTCTGATTGGAAACTGAATAACTGGGACGAACCCAGCAGAGGCCAAGCCTTCAGAGCATTGTATATTGCCCAAAGATCCAAAATGAGGTCAGGAGGGAGCTTTACCTCCTGAGACCATAGGCCTTGTGCCTTCCTGGCACCCCAAACCGCTCCCCATCCTGACAGACTCGCAACCCTAGTCACAATCACCCAGGATGGTCTGAAGACGGACGTCCCTCAGGACAAGTGAGGAACCACCAAGCGATTCTATCGGTTGTCCAGAGAAATCTGTTGAGACAGATCCAAAAGACTGTCGTTCCACTCCTTCAGCATGCGCAGTTGCAACAGTCTGAGATGAAACCTGGCAAGGGAAATGATGTCCATGCTGGACACCATGAGACCAAGCACCTCCCTACACAGATGGACTTAAGGAGATCTGGAGGGCAAGACGTGTTGAAGCTAGCTTGCAACGTCTCTGGGTCTGATAGAAATATTCTCATGTCTATGGAGACTATTATAGTACCCGTGAATCCGACCCTGGTGCTTGACACAAGAACTCTCTCTAGATTATCTTCTACCCATGGGAACGAAGAAGACAGGAGAGATTCTGAATGGTCCACTCTTCGAAAAATTACTTGAAGCCGTAGCTAGACCAAACAGAAGGGCAATAAACTAGAAGTGCTGGTCAAGGAATGCAACCTTAGGAACTGGAAGTGGTCCTAGAAGATTGGTACATGAAGGGAGCATCCTTCAGATCTATCGTGGTCATGAACTGCCCCTCTCAAACGAGGAGAAGAATGGCCCTTATTGCCTCCATCTTGAATGAGGGGACATATAAAAACTTGCTTAAGCACTTTTGGTCCAGAATCGGACGGAAGTCCCCTCCTTTTTAGGGACCATGAAAAGGTTTGAATAGTATCCCAAACCTCTCACTGCGATAGGCGCTGGGACAATAACTCCTAAGAGGACAAATCCTGTACACGCCCCAGAAAGGCTTCCCTCCTTACTGTGTCAGGAAGACAGAAGGAATCCGCCCTTGGGTGGCTGAGACTTAATACCTATCTAGAAACCTTGAGCTATGACCTCCAGGACCCATGGATCCTGCACACCCCTGCACCAAGTGACTGAAAAGAGCGACATACTGCCCCTTACACCTAGAAGAGGACAGGGGACAGCCTATTCATGCCGACTTAGACTCGGCAGGCTTCTTGCTCTGCTTGGATTTATCCAGAACTGAGCTGGTTTCCAAGAGCTCTTGGTTTGCTCTGGCTTAGTGGAGGACAGCTGACATGAGCTTTATCAGAGTGAAAAGAACAAAAATCGTCCCTTATACTAGTTTATATACTCTTGCGGTAGGGGGGCACTCTTGCAACCTGTGACCATGGAGATAAATTAATCCAGGCCTGGATCAAACAAAATCATTCCCTTCAAGGGGAGGAAGAAGTCTAGACTTAGAAGTCATATCTGCAGACCATGACTTCAGCCAGAGCCCAACGGGCCTGAACAGGAAAAGCTGAAGCCATAGCATTCAAGCAAATCTGTCACAGATAAAATAATTAGCAACCCTCAAGGCCGTAAATCTTTCCTAAGGAACGTCGATCAAATCCTATAGGGAGTCACACCAGAAAGTAGTTTCTCCAGTAACCGCAGCAACAGCTGCCGCCGGTTGAAACAAATATCCCGTATGTTGAAACATCTTTCTTAACAGAGTTTCCATCTCTTATCCATTGGCACTTCAAACGAAGAACTATCCTCAAGTGGGATAGTAGTATGTTTTAGCAAAGGTGAAGATAACGCCATCCCATATAGGGACAGAACCTTACAACTCTATTGAGAGACCAGGACCGGGAACATTTTGTTAAAGGGAGAAGAGGGGAAAAAAGGAATCCAATCCTCTTCATTCTTAATAATGTTTGCCATCTAACAGGAGCAGGGAAGGCCCCACCCTGTCCTCAAACTCTATTCAATTTAGGAATTAAAGGTTTATCAGGCAATATGACCTCTGAATTCGCCAAAGACTTCCTTTAGAAGAAAGCGCAAATTCCTAAAACTAAAGTCTGGTTTATTCCGCAGCTGGAGGTTTAGAGGCAGCAGACTCCAAACCAGAAAGTTCATACTCTTAAAGGGACACTGTACCCAAATTTTTTCTTTCATGATTCAGATAGAGCATGACATTTTAAGCAACTTTCTAATTTACTCCTATTATCAAATTTTCTTCATTCTCTTGGTATCTTTATTTGAAATGCAAGAAAGTAAGTTTAGATGCCGGCCCATTTTTGGTGATCAACCTGGGTTGTTCTTGCTAATTGGTGGATAAACTCACCCACCAATAAAAAAGTGCTGTCCAGAGTTCTGAATAAAAAAAAAAGCTTAGCTGTCTTTTTAAAATAAAGATAGCAAGAGAACGAAGAAACATTGATAAGATGAATAAATTAGAAAGTGGCTTAAAATTGCATGCTCTATCTGAATCATGAATGAAAAAAATTTGGGTTCAGTGTCCCTTTAAGTCTCAGAAAGAACTTCATCCTCGGATAACCCTATCAGTTAAATCCAAAAAATTATTTGATGTACTTTGGGAAGGAGTGCAATATGTAACCTTTCGCTTGCGCTTAGCAGGGCGAGGTAAAGCATCAAAGGACGCAGACACCACCGTCTGAACTGCGCAGTAACGTCTGGGGAAAAAAAGGTCCCCTCCAGATGGAGGATCAGCAATGCTACGGGAAAACTGCATGTGTATAGAGATAACAATGTAGGGTACGCACCTCACTGGACGACAACTCCTCAGAGTTGGACGGCTCCGTGGTATAAAACATGTTTGATATTATCACATTATCAAGGCATATGGAACATAACTGAGAGGAGGAACTAGGGCCTCCTCACCATATAAACAGGAATTACGCTTTAGGAATAGAGGGAGTGCCCTCTAAAGTAATAGAATCCTCTATCGCTAGTGCAATAACCGGAGAACTAGAGAAATAAAACAAAATTTATGCTTACCTGATAAATGTATTTCTTTCTTGACACAAGTCCACGGATCATCTAATTACTATTGGGAATATCACTCCTGCCTAGCAGGAGGCGGCAAAGAGCACCACAGTAAAGCTTTTAAATATCACCATTCACCTCCCTTTCCTCCAACCCCAGTCATTCGACCGAAGCAAAGGAGAGAAAGAGAGAAAGGAAGTAACAAGGTGCAGAGGTGTCTGAAGTTTATAACATACCAACAAACCCTGTCCAAAAAGAACGGGGCGGGCTGTGGACATCGTGTCAATAAATAAATAAATTTATCAGGTAAGCATAAATTTTGTTTTCTTTCTAATGACATGATGAGTCCACGGATAATCTAATTACTATTGGGAATCAATACCCCAGCTAGAGTACACAGATGATAAGGGAGGGAAAAAGACAGGGAACCTAAACGGAAGGCACCACTGCTTGAAGAACCGTTCTCCCAAAAGAGGCCTCAGCCGAGGCAAAAGTGTTAATTTATAAAATTTTGAAAAAGTGTGTAGAGAGGACCAAGTTGCAGCTTTGCAAATCTGTTCCACAGAAGCTTCATTTTTGAATGCCCAGGAAGAGGAAACAGCCCTCGTAGAATGAGCCGTAACTCTCAGGAGGCTGCTGTCCAGCAGTTTCATAAGCAAACCTAATGATACTCTTCAGCCACAAAGAAAGAGAATTAGCAGTAGCTTTCTGCCCCTTACGTTTCCCAGAGAATACCACAAACAGAGCAGAAGACTGACGAAAATCCTTAGTCGCCTGCAAATAGAATTTTAATGCATGCACCACGTCCAGATTGTGCAGAAGCCGTTCCTTCTGAGAAGGATTAGGACAAAAGGAAGGAACAACAAACTCCTGATTAATTTTCCGATTTGAAACTAGTTTAGGGAGAAGACCTAACTTAGTACGCAAAACTACCTTATCCGAATGAAAAATAAGGTAAGGAACTTCATGTTGTAATGACGTGAGCTCTGACACTCTACGAGCAGATGAAATAGCAACAAGAAACAAAAATTTCTAAGATAACAACTTAATATCTAAGGAATGTATAGGCTCAAACAGAGCCCCTTGAAGAACCTTAAGCACTAAATTAAGACTCCAGGGGGGAGTAACTGGCTTGAACACAGGCCTGATCCTGACCAAGGCCTGACAAAACGATTGTACGTCTGGGACATCCGCCAGACGTTTATGTAACAAACTAGACAAGGCAGATATTTGCCCCTTTAGGGAACTTTCCCCAACGGGAGTCTCCAAGGTGGAGATGACATGTCCACCAGGTCTGCATACCAAATCCTGCGAGGCCACGCCAGTGCAATGAGGATCACCAATGCCCTCGTCTGCTTGATTCGAGCAATGACCCGAGGTAGAAGAGCGAACGGAGGAAAAAGGTAAGCGAGACTGAAATTCCAAGGCACCTCCAGGGCGTCTATCAGTACAGCCTGAGGGTCCCTTGACCTCAGCTCGTACCTCGGAAGCTTGGCATTCTGCTACGATGCCATGAGATCCAATTCCGGCTGACCCCATTTGAGAATCAGTCTGGAAAATACTTCCGGATGGAGTAACCACTCCCCCCCCCGGGTGAAAGGTCTGCCTGCTCAGAAAGTCCGCCTCCCAGTTGTCCACTCCTGGGATGTGAATCACTGACAGGCCGCAATTGTGAGTCTCCGCCCACTGAATTATCTTGGCTACCTCTGTCATGGCCAAGGAACTCCGCGTTCCTCCCTGATGGTTGATGTAAGCCACTGAAGTTATGTTGTCCGACTGGAACCTCATGAAACGGGCCGAGGCTAACTGAGGCCAGGCCAGGAGAGCATTGAAGATTGCTCTCAGCTCCAGAATGTTTATGGGTTGAACAGACTCCGACCGAGTCAATGTTCCCTGAGCCTTTAGAGAGTCCCAGACTGCTCCCCATCCCAGAAGGCTGGCGTCTGTTGTCACAATCACCCAAGAGGGACTGCGAAAGCAGGTTCCTTGGGAGAGATGATCCTGAGACAACCACCAAAGAAGAGAATTCCTTGTCTCCTGTTCCAGCTGTAATCATGGAGACAGATCCGCATAATCTCCGTTCCACTGACTGAGCATGCTTAACAGCAGAGGTCTGAGGTGAAAACAAGAGAACGGGATGATGTCCATTGCTGCTACCATCAGACCGATTACCTCCATGCACTGAGCCACTGATGCCCGAGGAGAGGACTGAAGCGCTAGGGAAGAATCGAAAATCTTGAATTTCCTGACTTCTGTCAGAAAAATCTTCATTAATAAAGAATCTATTATGGTTCCCAAGAAACTACCCTTGTATTTGGAACTAAGGAACTCTTTTCCATATTTACCTTCCATCCGTGAGATCGAAGCAAAGATAACATTTCCGTGTGGGATCTTGCCTATTGAAAGAATGGTGCCTGATCCAGAATGTCATCCAGATAAGGCACCACTGCAATGCTCCGCAATCGGAGCACCGCCAACAGAGATCCCAGAACATTTGAGAAAATTCTGGGAGCTGTGGCAAGACCCAATGGAAGAGCCATGAACTGGAAGTGTTTGTCTATAAATGCAAACCTTAGAAACTTGTGATGGTCCCTGTGGATGGGGACATGCAGGTACGCGTCCTTTAAATCCACTGTTGTCATAAATAGACCCTCTTGGACCAAAGGAAGAATGGAACGAATAGTTTCCATCTTGAAGGACAGCACTCTGAGGAATTTGTTTAGACTTTTGAAATCTAAAATTGGTCTGAAGGTTCCCTCCTTTTTGGGAACCACAGATTGGAATAGAATCCCAGACCCCGTTCCTGTATCGGAACAATCACTCCCAGGTCGGAGCGGTCCTGAACAAAGTGTAAGAACGCCTCTCATTTTGTCTGGTCTACAGATAACTTTGAAAGCAAAAACCTGCCCCTAGGAAAAAATGTCTAACTCTAGTTTGTATCCCTGGGACACAATATCCACCGCCAAGGGATCCTGAACATATCGAACCCAAGCCTGAGTGAAGAAGGAAAGTCTGCCCCCTACAAGATCCGGTCCTGGATCGGGGGCAGGCCCTTCATGCTGCTTTTGATTCAATAGCAGGCTTTTTGGACTGTATCCCCTTGTTCCAAGACTGATTGGGTCTACAGGAAGGTTTGGACTGCTCCTGCTTGGAAGAGGGAGTGGAAGGATTTCCCTAGAAATTTCAAAAGGAACGAAAATTACTCTGACGTCTCTTTTGTTTAATTCTCTTATCCTGAGGGAGGAAATGGCCCTTTACTCTCGTAATGTCAGAAATTATTTCCGTCAAACCCGGTCCAAACAAGGTCTTTCCCTTGTAAGGAATGGCCAAAAGTTTAGACTTAGATGACACATCCGCAGACCAAGATTTTAACCATAAACCTCTACGGGCAATGCACAGCAAAACCAGAAATCTTTGCTCCCAGTTTAATAACCTGTAGGGAAGCATCCATAATAAAGGAATTGGCCAACTTAATGGCCTTGACCCTATCTTGGATCTGTTCAAGGGGAGTGTGTGTCCTAATAGAATCAGTCAATGCATCAAACCAGTATGCCGTGGCACTAGTGACAGTAGCAATGCACACTGCAGGTTGCCATTGTAAACCCTGGTGTACATACATCTTCTTGAGTAACCCCTCTAATTTTTTGTCCATAGGATCCTTAAAAGAACAACTATCCTCTATGGGAATAGTAGTCCTCTTAGCCAGAGTGGAAATTGACCCTTCCACCTTGGGTACTGTCTGCCAAGACTCCTTGAAAGAGTCTGCTATAGAAAAAAATCTTTTTAAATATAGGGGATGGGGAAAAAGGGATACCCGGTCTCTCCCATTCCATATCAATGATCTCTGTAGCTCGATCTGGTACAGGAAAAACCTCCACCATGGAAGGTACATCAAAATATTTGTTTAGCTTACTGGATATTTTAGGATTAACTACGACCGTGGTGTTGCTGTAATCCAGCGTAGCTAAAACCTTTTTTTAAGTAACAGACGGAAGTGTTCCAGTTTAAACCTGAAGGATAAAACTTCAGTATAAGCAGAAGGAATTACGCTGTCTGAATCTGAGTTTTCATCCTCAGATGTTACCAAAGAATCCTCCTCCTCAGGCTTCTGGGAGGGGGCATTCAAAATAGCATCAAGTGCGTCAGTAACCTCACTTACTGAATGTTTACTTTTCCTCTTGCGCTTTCCTTGCAGCATGGGAAAAGCGCATCAGAAACCGCAGAGGACATGAGGGAAGCGATGTCTTGCAACATAATTCCAGGTGTAGTTAGAGAGGAAGCGCAGGGCACTGCATGTGTGGACGATAAACTTTTGGACACGAGGAGAAAGCTGCGGCATATATTGAACATTGTCATTAGACTCCTGAACAGCATCCGCCTTAGACCATGTTGGCTCAGAAAAAAAGTCTATCCCTATAATTTAAAGTTCTCTCAATTACATGAGGAACAGAAAGGGATTGGTGGTTCCACATTAGCATCAAAACATAAAGAACAAGTAACATTCTGCAGGGCCTCTAAGTCCATTATGACTCACAATGGAAGAAATTACCAAAAAAAACCTTAAATTATTTATAAAAATTAAAACACAAAAAAACGTTACCGTCTCTTTAAATTTTAAAACAACTTTTTTATTTTTTGCAGTAAGGAACTAAATAGAGTTATACAAGTACTACTGACCACCTCTACACCTCAGCTTAGCTTTGCTGAGGTGCCTACCTGCCCTGCTGACACAGGATAGTATTTTCCAGTAAAAGATCCGGAACTCGACTTGCAGCCCAATGAACAGCTGCCCGGTCCTAAAAGCGCAGTATTAAGTCTTATTATTATGCGCTTTCCTGACAGACTGCTATCTGATACGACCTATTGTACCCTCCTGTCACAGCAAGTGAAGGGGAAAATGGTGTGCAACAGCAGACTGCCGTCCCTGTTAGCCCCGCCCATCGTGGGCGTCTAAAAAAAATGAACCTCCCGGTCGGCATATTTTAAAGTCAAGTCGCCGGGAGAAGTGAAACCACATCAAACTGAGCCTTAATAAACCACCTCAGCCACAGTGCCTGCCATAATAATACTGCCTTTATATGTTCCGCCAAATATTTAAGAGAAATTCATGTTTCGCTAAGTGAATAAAGTGCCCAATTTTTCCTGAGTTGCCCAGAAAAATAAAGTCAGCACTTACCTCATAAATCTGCCAGGCAGCTCACTAGGTTTAAGAGGTCTTCTCCCTCACATGGACCTGTTGAAAAAGAGATAAAGACTGAGTAATCTTACTCAGGCTTTCAGTATTAGGGCAGCATTAACTACATGGGAGGCGCAGTGAGAATGATGTCCCACGAGTTCCCATTACTTGAAAGCCACCACTGCTCTACTCAAGAGACTGATATGGACTACGGCTACAACCTAGGGCAAAGCAGCACAATCTTGCAGTACTTAGAAAAGATTCTTCAAGCAAGATTTTTTTTAATTTTTTTTAACACCTAACTTTACCACTTCCTTGCTCTAACATAGGCAAAGAGAATGACTGGGGTGGGAGGGAAGGGAGGTGATATTTAACAGCTTTGCTGTGGTGCTCTTTGCCACCTCCTGCTGGGCAGGAGTGATATTCCCAATAGTAATTAGATGATCCGTGGACTCATGTCATTAGAAAGAAAAAATCTTATTTTATTCAATAAAACAGCACCCTTATACCCCAATGACTGGGGCACTCACCACCTCCTATGACCCAGACCGTACAGAGATTTAGGACTCCTCTCTGATAGACACCCGGTCAGGAAAGAGGGAATGAATCACATAGTGCACAATGCAGGACAGTCCCTGCTATGAGAGAAAGCGCGCCAAGCTTGTAAGCTGCATGGCTCTCAAAGTGAAAGTGAAACCTGTATATTCCATAACAGCTTATGAGCCCATAACATCTCACACATAAAGCAGCATAAAATTTAAATTAACATATAAGATTATTATTCCCCCCTGTTCAATAATCCCCCTAAGGAAACATTAACCCTTGATTCTATACAGATAAAAGGAGTCACACTGTGACCCTGTCTTCTTGCGTTATCATACATGTATAAAATATGAAACGATCTTACCAGAATCCACGCCGTGGAACAGGAACACGCCCCTTCAAGTGTGACAGATAGTAGCATCGTTTCTGACATGGACTTGAGTGAAGAAAGCAGGTAGCAAAACTTGTCAACGCTGATTGCCTATGGAGCTGTTAATATGAGTCGGGATGGTTTTTCGCAGAAAGACTCTACCTGCATCTCAGGACTCTAACTTTCATCCATGCTCTCACTGAGAGGCTGACAAGACTACTTAAAACTCCAGTCCCATCTCGAAGAGTACTACCCTCCATAAGAGACTACTCCAAAATCTTCTAACACATCTCTGCCAACCTTCTGAGATAAAAGGCAAAGAATGACTGGGGTTATGAGGAAAAGGGGCGGTATTTAAGCCTTTGGCTGGGTGTCTTTGCCTCCTCCTGGTGGCCAGGTTCAGTATTTCCCAAAAGTAAGGAATGCAGCTGTGGACTCTTCCCATATTAAGATGGAAAACACATGTATCTAGAAAAAAAAGTTACCAAAGTTACTTTTCAGTTTAACTTTAATGTTCAGAAAAAAAATAAAACCCAGGAGGTTAACCCAATATAGAGCACCTTATATATGGGTTGCAAATGAATTTGATCGCCGGCTATATATAGTTACTATATAATAATGCCCAGCATAGGTTTTAAAATGAGTGTTCATATTAAATAAAAAACAATTAGCTTAAACACTCTCTTACTATCGCATAATAGCAGGAATAACCAATCCTGTACTTTTAAACATATCAGCAGAGGATATACTATAGGCGTTATAGTAGACCCAATAGGAGGATAAGTCCCTACAACATCCTTGGAAGGATAGTGACTAAAATTTTCATGGGAAAGAAAAAAAAAGACACACACCAAACTTTCCTTTTGAAAAACACTACACTCTGAGGGGAAATGCACCTCAACTTAGTCTGAGAACCCCTCTCAATAACGCAATCACCACCATTCTTCTTGGGTTTTGGCAAGCTTTGCTTTCTCCTAGTGGTAGGGAAGGTAATTCCCAGGAGTAACGGATTGTGGACTCTTACCATCTTTATAAAAAAAATGGATTTATTAGTAAAAAAGAGTTTTCTGTAGTGTAGTGATTCCTCCCCTCCCTACCTTCCCCCGTCAAGCAATCATACCCCCTTCTCCCTTCTCATAATCACTTTTGCTGTAGTGTAATGGACCCATCCCTCTCTCCCAGTAAAATGTTTTCTGCAGCATAGGGAGCCCTCCCCTTCCTCTGGCGATGGGACGCCCATCCACCTACCTCCCACAATTCCACTGCAGCAGATACAGACAGTGACACTGCCTGTGTCACTGTATTGGCGATCTAGCTTATATGGTAAATGGACCCCTATCAGTGCTCCCTTACCATATAAAGGGACGTGCCTTCTGCCACAAGCTGCAGTCTCAGTTCTCTAAGCTGACAGCTGGCACTGACAGCATGTGGAACAGTGTTGGATGTAAGTACTACGTTAACAGTATAGGTAGGGCAAAGTACTGTGTGATGTAGTACCTATGTCCATATGGCGTAATGGGTTAAAGGAACAATGTACTGAAAAATATTATTTAAAATGGCTGATTTTGCCTGATGAAACATCCACCTATACTAAAAATGGCAATACTGCAGTATTTACTACAGAAAAGCTATATAATCAATAGACATCAGAAAAAAAAATTAATCTCATAGTGGAGAGTGGAGATAGAGCACATCTTTTTTTAAAGGGTGTTTCTGCATCAGATTAAAACAGACAGAACTCTGAGTTGGAAAGCTAAAACAAGCTTAGACAATAAAGGAACATTCTAGTAAAAAACATTACCTTCTTTTACTATGTGTTTAACACCTTCAAAACTGTGGATGAGAATACAACCAGTGTGTGTATTTGACCCCTTTGCACAAGTGTTTATTTAGTAAATAAGGGAATTGTTTAAAAATAACATACTGCATAAAATACTGAATAAAGCATCGTCTTTTCTTTCTTTTAGAATAACCCTTTAATATAACCCTTTAACATATATAAAAAGAAAACAAAAGTCATTTGATATGTTGATACATAAAGTAATTGAAGAAATGATACTCACCAAGAGTAAAACTGTATATCAGAAGACTGCTGTTTGATCTCGTCTACAGAAGTTTTTGTTGCTTTCATTTGTGTTAACATATTGGCTACTCGAGAGCTCAGCTGTTGCCAGGCCTGGTCAGTTTTCCTCATGGTGCAAGCAGGTGGTAATAAGTTTGCAGCTACAGGGGATGGGTAGCTCGGCTCTATTGATAAAATGTTCCCATCGGTGATAGTGGCACAAGTGTCACTTGCTGTTTGGCTGCTACTGTGCATATTGCTCTCTGATGTATTTTGAGTGGGGCAACATTCAAAAAACCAGGACAGCTGTTCCAGAATCATTGTGCACTGCATAGCGAGATGTTGCAGCCTTTCTAACCACTGGTGGACACCCTCCTGTGGTGGCAGAGCAATCCTGTAGTCATTAGGCCCTGTTGTTCTGGAACTGATCTCTTCCACGCAACTGACAAGATTTCTGAACAAAAGATATATATATTAAAAATTATATATATATACACATATACACATATATACATATACACATATATACACATATATATATATATATATATATATATATATATATATATATAAGCCGAAACATGTCAGCTTGAGTACACAGTGCTCAATGTTCTTTTGCTGTACTGGACCCCTCCAGGGATTTTAATGGATTCTAAAGAAAGACTTTTTATTTATCAATTCTGACCTGAGGATCGAGTTTTCTTCATTTTCCGTATATATATATATATATATATATATATATATATATATATATATATATAAAACATAATTTATGTAAGAACTTACCTGATAAATTCATTTCTTTCATATTAGCAAGAGTCCATGAGCTAGTGACGTATGGGATATACATTCCTACCAGGAGGGGCAAAGTTTCCCAAACCTCAAAATGCCTACAAATACACCCCTCACCACACCCACAATTCAGTTTAACGAATAGCCAAGAAGTGGGGTGATAAAAAAGTGCGAAAGCATATAAAATAAGGAATTGGAATAATTGTGCTTTATACAAAATCAAAACCACCACAAAAAAAGGGCGGGCCTCATGGACTCTTGCTAATATGAAAGAAATGAATTTATCAGGTAAGTTCTTACATAAATTATGTTTTCTTTCATGTAATTAGCAAGAGTCCATGAGCTAGTGACGTATGGGATAATGATTACCCAAGATGTGGATCTTTCCACACAAGAGTCACTAGAGAGGGAGGGATAAAATAAAGACAGCCAATTCCTGCTGAAAATAATCCACACCCAAAATAAAGTTTAATGAAAAACATAAGCAGAAGATTCAAACTGAAACCGCTGCCTGAAGTACTTTTCTACCAAAAACTGCTTCAGAAGAAGAAAATACATCAAAATGGTAGAATTTAGTAAAAGTATGCAAAGAGGACCAAGTTGCTGCTTTGCAAATCTGATCAACCGAAGCTTCATTCCTAAACGCCCAGGAAGTAGAAACTGACCTAGTAGAATGAGCTGTAATCCTCTGAGGCGGAGTTTTACCCGACTCAACATAGGCAAGATGAATTAAAGATTTCAACCAAGATGCCAAAGAAATGGCAGAAGCTTTCTGGCCTTTTCTAGAACCGGAAAAGATAACAAATAGACTAGAAGTCTTTCGGAAAGATTTAGTAGCTTCAACATAATATTTCAAAGCTCTAACAACATCCAAAGAATGCAACGATTTCTCCTTAGAATTCTTAGGATTAGGACATAATGAAGGAACCACAATTTCTCTACTAATGTTGTTGGAATTCACAACTTTAGGTAAAAATTCAAAAGAAGTTCGCAACACCGCCTTATCCTGATGAAAAATCAGAAAAGGAGACTCACAAGAAAGAGCAGATAATTCAGAAACTCTTCTGGCAGAAGAGATGGCCAAAAGGAACAAAACTTTCCAAGAAAGTAATTTAATGTCCAATGAATGCATAGGTTCAAATGGAGGAGCTTGGAGAGCCCCCAGAACCAAATTCAAACTCCAAGGAGGAGAAATTGACTTAATGACAGGCTTTATACGAACCAAAGCTTGTACAAAACAATGAATATCAGGAAGAATAGCAATCATTCTGTGAAAAAGAACAGAAAGAGCAGAGATTTGCCCTTTCAAGGAACTTGCGGACAAACCCTTATCTAAACCATCCTGAAGAAACTGTAATATTCTCGGTATTCTAAAAGAATGCCAAGAAAAATGATGAGAAAGACACCAAGAAATATAAGTCTTCCAGACTCTATAATATATCTCTCTAGATACAGATTTACGAGCCTGTAACATAGTATTAATCAAAGAGTCAGAGAAACCTCTTTGACCAAGAATCAAGCGTTCAATCTCCATACCTTTAAATTTAAGGATTTCAGATCCTGATGGAAAAAAGGACCTTGAGACAGAAGGTCTGGTCTTAACGGAAGAGTCCACGGTTGGCAAGAGGCCATCCGGACAAGATCCGCATACCAAAACCTGTGAGGCCATGCCGGAGCTACCAGCAGAACAAACAAGCATTCCTTCAGAATCTTGGAGATTACTCTTGGAAGAAGAACTAGAGGCGGAAAGATATAGGCAGGATGATACTTCCAAGGAAGTGATAATGCATCCACTGCCTCCGCCTGAGGATCCCGGGATCTGGACAGATACCTGGGAAGTTTCTTGTTTAGATGAGACGCCATCAGATCTATTTCTGGAAGTTCCCACATTTGAACAATCTGAAGAAATACCTCTGGGTGAAGAGACCATTCGCCCGGATGCAACGTTTGGCGACTGAGATAATCCGCTTCCCAATTGTCTATACCTGGGATATGAACCGCAGAGATTAGACAGGAGCTGGATTCCGCCCAAACCAAAATTCGAGATACTTCTTTCATAGCCAGAGGACTGTGAGTCCCTCCTTGATGATTGAAGTATGCCACAGTTGTGACATTGTCTGTCTGAAAACAAATGAACGATTCTCTCTTCAGAAGAGGCCAAAACTGAAGAGCTCTGAAAATTGCACGGAGTTCCAAAATATTGATCGGTAATCTCACCTCCTGAGAGTCCCAAACTCCTTGTGCCGTCAGAGACCCCCACACAGCTCCCCAACCTGTGAGACTTGCATCTGTTGAAATTACAGACCAGGTCGGAAGCACAAAAGAAGCCCCCTGAATTAAACGATGGTGATCTGTCCACCACGTTAGAGAGTGTCGAACAATCGGTTTTAAAGATATTAATTGAGATATCTTTGTGTAATCCTTGCACCATTGATTCAACATACAGAGCTGAAGAGGTCGCATGTGAAAACGAGCAAAGGGGATCGCGTCCGATGCAGCAGTCATAAGACCTAGAATTTCCATGCATAAGGCTACCGAAGGGAATGATTGTGACTGAAGGTTTCGACAAGCTGCAATCAATTTTAGACGTCTCTTGTCTGTTAAAGACAGAGTCATGGACACTGAATCTATCTGGAAACCCAGAAAGGTTACCCTTGTCTGAGGAATCAAAGAACTTTTTGGTAAATTGATCCTCCAACCATGATCTTGAAGAAACAACACAAGTCGATTTGTATGAGATTCTGCTAAATGTAAAGACTGAGCAAGTACCAAGATATCGTCCAAATAAGGAAATACCACAATACCCTGTTCTCTGATTACAGACAGAAGGGCACCGAGAACCTTTGAAAAAATTCTTGGAGCTGTAGCTAGGCCAAACGGTAGAGCCACAAACTGGTAATGCTTGTCCAGAAAAGAGAATCTCAGGAACTGATAATGATCTGGATGAATCGGAATATGCAGATATGCATCCTGTAAATCTATTGTGGACATATAATTCCCTTGCTGAACAAAAGGCAAGATAGTCCTTACAGTTACCATCTTGAACGTTGGTATCCTTACATAACGATTCAATATTTTTAGATCCAGAACTGGTCTGAAGGAATTCTCCTTCTTTGGTACAATGAAGAGATTTGAATAAAACCCCATCCCCTGTTCCGGAACTGGAACTGGCATAATTACTCCAGCCAACTCTAGATCTGAAACACAATTCAGAAATGCTTGAGCTTTCACTGGATTTACTGGGACACGGGAAAGAAAAAATCTCTTTGCAGGAGGTCTCATCTTGAAACCAATTCTGTACCCTTCTGAAACAATGTTCTGAATCCAAAGATTGTGAACAGAATTGATCCAAATTTCTTTGAAAAAACGTAACCTACCCCCTACCAGCTGAGCTGGAATGAGGGCCGCACCTTCATGTGGACTTAGAAGCAGGCTTTGCCTTTCTAGCAGGCTTGGATTTATTCCAGACTGGAGATGGTTTCCAAACTGAAACTGCTCCTGAGGATGAAGGATCAGGCTTTTGTTCTTTGTTGAAACAAAAGGAACGAAAACGATTATTAGCCCTGTTTTTACCTTTAGATTTTTTATCCTGTGGTAAAAAAGTTCCTTTCCCACCAGTAACAGTTGAAATAATAGAATCCAACTGAGAACCAAATAATTTGTTACCCTGGAAAGAAATAGAAAGTAGAGTTGATTTAGAAGCCATATCAGCATTCCAAGTCTTAAGCCATAAAGCTCTTCTAGCTAAGATAGCTAGAGACATAAACCTGACATCAACTCTGATAATATCAAAAAATGGCATCACAGATAAAATTATTAGCATGCTGAAGAAGAATAATAATATCATGAGAATCATGATTTGTTACTTGTTGCGCTAAAGTTTCCAACCAAAAAGTTGAAGCTGCAGCAACATCAGCCAATGATATAGCAGGTCTAAGAAGATTACCTGAACACAGATAAGCTTTTCTTAGAAAGGATTCAATTTTCCTATCTAAAGGATCTTTAAACGAAGTACCATCTGACGTAGGAATGGTAGTACGTTTAGCAAGGGTAGAAATAGCCCCATCAACTTTAGGGATTTTGTCCCAAAATTCTAACCTGTCAGACGGTACAGGATATAATTGCTTAAAACGTTTAGAAGGAGTAAATGAATTACCCAATTTATCCCATTCTTTGGAAATTACTGCAGAAATAGTATTAGGAACAGGAAAAACTTCTGGAATAACCACAGGAGATTTAAATACCTTATCTAAACGTTTAGAATTAGTATCAAGAGGACCAGAATCCTCTATTTCTAAAGCAATTAATACTTCTTTAAGTAAAGAACGAATAAATTCCATTTTAAATAAATATGAAGATTTATCAGCATCAATCTCTGAAACAGAATCCTCTGAACCAGAAGAGTCATCAGAATCAGAATGATGATGTTCATTTAAAAATTCATCTGTAGGGAGAGAAGTTTTAAAAGATTTTTTACGTTTACTAGAAGGAGAAATAACAGACATAGCCTTCTTGATGGATTCAGAAACAAAATCTCTTATGTTATCAGGAACATTCTGCACCTTAGATGTTGAAGGAACTGCAACAGACAATGGTACTTTACTAAAGGAAATATTATCTGCATTTAACAAGTTTGTCATGACAATTAATACAAACAACAGCCGGAGGAATAGCTACCAAAAGTTTACAGCAGATACACTTAGCTTTGGTAGATCCAGCACTAGACAGCGATTTTCCTGTAGTATCTTCTGACTCAGATGCAACGTGAGACATCTTGCAATATGTAAGAGAAAAAACAACATATAAAGCAAAATTGATCAAATTCCTTAAATGACAGTTTCAGGAATGGGAAAAAATGCCAAAGAACAAGCTTCTAGCAACCAGAAGCAATGAAAAATGAGACTTAAATAATGTGGAGACAAAAGCGACGCCCATATTTTTTAGCGCCAAATAAGACGCCCACATTATTTGGTGCCTAAATGCTTTTGGCACCAAAAATGACGCCACATCCGAAACGCCGACATTTTTGGCGCAAAATAACGTCAAAAAATTACGCAACTTCCGGCGACACGTATGACGCCGGAAACGGAAAAAGAATTTTTGCGCCAAAAAAGTCCGCGCCAAGAATGACGCAATAAAATTAAGCATTTTCAGCCCCCGCGAGCCTAACAGCCCACAGGGAAAAAGAGTCAAATTTTTGAAGGTAAGAAAAAATGATTAAATCAAATGCATTATCCCAAATATGAAACTGACTGTCTGAAAAATAAGGAAAGTTGAACATTCTGAGTCAAGGCAAATAAATGTTTGAATACATATATTTAGAACTTTATAAACAAAGTGCCCAACCATAGCTTAGAGTGTCACAGAAAATAAGATTTACTTACCCCAGGACACTCATCTACATGTTTGTAGAAAGCCAAACCAGTACTGAAACGAGAATCAGCAGAGGTAATGGTATATATAAGAGTATATCGTCGATCTGAAAAGGGAGGTAAGAGATGAATCTCTACAACCGATAACAGAGAACCTATGAAATAGACCCCGTAGAAGGAGATCACTGCATTCAAATAGGCAATACTCTCCTCACATCCCTCTGACATTCACTGCACGCTGAGAGGAAAACCGGGCTCCAACTTGCTGCGGAGCGCATATCAACGTAGAATCTAGCACAAACTTACTTCACCACCTCCATCGGAGGCAAAGTTTGTAAAACTGAATTGTGGGTGTGGTGAGGGGTGTATTTGTAGGCATTTTGAGGTTTGGGAAACTTTGCCCCTCCTGGTAGGAATGTATATCCCATACGTCACTAGCTCATGGACTCTTGCTAATTACATGAAAGAAATATATATATATATATAAAATATATATATATATATATATATATATATACGGAATTCATTACTTTTCATTTCTAAATTAATTATAAGAACACAAAGTTACTGAAAATGCTCATAGAAGTTTAATTTGAAGGGTCTAATTTCCTAAGTACAGATAACAGAATTAAAATTAATTTTTTAATGTGAATGTTATGAAAGGCAGTTTCAATAATCTTGGATTTAGAGTAATATACAAAATAAATTTACCAGGACAGAATACAAGTGCAACAACTGTTTATCACCTTTTGTAAAAGGAATTTCATTACTTCCATACAGTTAAAATGTACATCAAGCATAGGGAAAAAAGCTAGTATAAACAGACAAAAAAGTCAATTAACTTATTCCCCCCAGTGAACAAACAAACTTTGCTCTAAACATAGTGCTATGTATCCAAACACCTAAATCTGTACTTTAGGGGCACATGCAAGAGTTTGGTAAGATTTTTATTCTATATGGTTCAGTTAATAAAAAACATGTTATTTCTTTTTTAGGGACAAAAACTCTGACAATGTAACTCGGTCATTAGAGGGGTCTCACTTCTGAAAAAGGGGGCCCTTGTATCATTTTGGTGCATAAATGAGGGTACTATTGTCTTTATCAAAGACCAGAGCACCCTAAAGGTCAAATAGATCATTTATTGCAATCTCTAGGTTAGTCTGTTGACACATGGACTTATTTGAACACGCTGAGTCTTTAAAAAAAAAGGAGGTGCTTCTTATTCAAAAATTAGATGATGCCGCACTTCATTTAGGCCCAGTGGGTATAGAATGTATGTTATTTGCATTTTTAAACCTTTAGAGGGATGAAGCAAAAGAGAGGGAGGTTACATTAATAGAAGCTGAAACGGCCTTCAGTGATCTGATTCACTTCATGCAGAACTGTGGCCTAAGACTCAAAATCCAAATTACTCTAAGAGGAAGAAACCAAACCCAAAAGATCATAATAACCAGACACTTTCAATAAGTAATGAGGTTGGTGGAAGACCTCTAAAAATGCATTAAAAGCTAAACAAGATTTAAATAATACTTCACCTTATTGTGACCCACTGCTCAGTGAGGGCAGTAAGAGAGCTCCTCTGTTTCACCAGAACCTTCAGGAGGTGGCCAGTGAAGCCTTTACATCTTTCAATGTTTCCTAAACCAAGCTCCTACATTACAGCAAGTGAAGAAAATAAGCATGAGGATTTTGCTGCAAATACTGAATAACAATGCAAACTAAGATTACAGAAAGCCATATCACAGAGTTAGGTTTATGCAACTACACAAAAGCAGTACAATCCAAGTATTTAAAAGGCCTTGTTTTCAAAGGCCTTTACTAAAAACAGCTTACAACCACTGTTTGCCCATAACTAGTTACAGAGTAAAAGACAAAACAATCAAACTTTAGCTGTGGTAATTGTCCACAACGCACTCTGCTGAATACTAATTTATCAATATCTATTACTTTTTTGAAAACAGATGATATTTGCATATCCTATTCCTAAAAAAACATTGCTTATTTAATGATTTGTTATAAATCACTATTCTGTGTGAATGTGCCACTAATTATTTGCAGCCAGGCTAATATAAAATGGTGCAAAACCTGACCATGCACAAAAAATATCTTCAATTAATCCAAGCAAAACCATGGTTATAATAAAATAGATATACTTAAAATACCAACAGATTTACCTTAGAAGGAGTTGCAAATGCAGCATCCAATCTTGAATTGCGTGCAAGAGATCTGTAGAAATACTTCTGACACCCATCCCAAGTCAATGAGATATCAGTCAGTAACCTGCATGTTTGAATAAAATGTGATTCTGTACTAATTATGGTTTACAGACAACAGTACAAGAAGCTCTGAGAAAACCATATACATTGTAAAATGAAGTTTGATGTATAATATTAGGACAGAAGCCATGCATGTTTACATAGACCATGAAATTGAGCGTGCATTAGCATAACAATTTAAGCATTTACCCTAGAGGTAGGCAAGAAGATCAATAAAATGGATTTACTTAAAGGGACAGTCAACACCAAAATTGTTATTGTTAAAAAGTTAGAGAACGCCTTTACTACCCATTCCCCAGCTTTGCACAACCAACATTGTTATAGTAATATACTTTATAATATTGAAACCTCTAAATTTCTGCCTGTTTCTAAGCCACTACAGACAGCCTCTTATCACATGCTATTTATTTGCTTTTCACAGCAGGAGACTGCTAGTTCATGTGGGCCATATAGAAAACATTGTGCTCAGGCCACTGCAATAATTTATGAGCAACTGGCTAAAATGCAAGTCAATAGATAATAGTCATGTGATCAGGGGGCTGTCAGAAGAGGATTAAATACAAGGTAAACACAGAGGATAAAAGTATATTAAAATAATCAATTTCGTTGTGCAAACCTGGTGAATGGGTAATAAAGGGATTATCTATCTTTTTAAAGCACAATATTCCCCCACCACCTGAGTTACCATTTGCATTTTATAAAAGTCTAACTCTATTTGAGCTTAAAGGGAAAGACTAATCAAAATTAAAACTTTCATTATTCAGATAGGACTCGTAATTTTAATCAACTTTCCAATGTACTTTTATCATCAAATTTGCTATGTTCTCTTGGTATTCTTATTTAAAACAAAACATAGGTAGGCTCATATGCTAATTTATAACCCCTTGAGGGCTGCCTCTTATCACATGCTTTTTAAATTCCTTTTCACAACAAGAGACTGATACGTTCATGTAGGTCATATAGATAACACTGTGTTAATGCACAGGGAGTTATTTAAGAGTTAGCACAAGACAATACTAAATGCAAGTCAATAGATAATAAACAGTCACAGTCATGTGATCAGGGGGCTGGCAGAAGATGCTTAGATACAAGATCATCACAGAGGTAAAAAGTATATTAATATAACTGTGTTGGTTATGCAAAACTGGGGAATGAGTAATAAAGGGATTATCTATCTTTTAAAACAATAAAAATTCTATTGTAGACTGTCCCTTTAATAATCTGAAAAACTACTGTAAGTAACAGTAAAGACAAGAATCACTGAAAAACAGAATTTATGTTTACCTGATAAATTACTTTCTCCAACGGTGTGTCCGGTCCACGGCGTCATCCTTACTTGTGGGATATTCTCTTCCCCAACAGGAAATGGCAAAGAGCCCAGCAAAGCTGGTCACATGATCCCTCCTAGGCTCCGCCTACCCCAGTCATTCGACCGACGTTAAGGAGGAATATTTGCATAGGAGAAACCATATGGTACCGTGGTGACTGTAGTTAAAGAAAATAAAATATCAGACCTGATTAAAAAAACCAGGGCGGGCCGTGGACCGGACACACCGTTGGAGAAAGTAATTTATCAGGTAAACATAAATTCTGTTTTCTCCAACATAGGTGTGTCCGGTCCACGGCGTCATCCTTACTTGTGGGAACCAATACCAAAGCTTTAGGACACGGATGAAGGGAGGGAGCAAATCAGGTCACCTAAATGGAAGGCACCACGGCTTGCAAAACCTTTCTCCCAAAAATAGCCTCAGAAGAAGCAAAAGTATCAAACTTGTAAAATTTGGTAAAAGTGTGCAGTGAAGACCAAGTCGCTGCCCTACATATCTGATCAACAGAAGCCTCGTTCTTGAAGGCCCATGTGGAAGCCACAGCCCTAGTGGAATGAGCTGTGATTCTTTCGGGAGGCTGCCGTCCGGCAGTCTCGTAAGCCAATCTGATGATGCTTTTAATCCAAAAAGAGAGAGAGGTAGAAGTTGCTTTTTGACCTCTCCTTTTACCGGAATAAACAACAAACAAGGAAGATGTTTGTCTAAAATCCTTTGTAGCATCTAAATAGAATTTTAGAGCGCGAACAACATCCAAATTGTGCAACAAACGTTCCTTCTTTGAAGCTGGTTTCGGACACAGAGAAGGTACGATAATCTCCTGGTTAATGTTTTTGTTAGAAACAACTTTCGGAAGAAAACCAGGTTTAGTACGCAAAACCACCTTATCTGCATGGAACACCAGATAAGGAGGAGAACACTGCAGAGCAGATAATTCTGAAACTCTTCTAGCAGAAGAAATTGCCACCAAAAACAAAACTTTCCAAGATAATAATTTAATATCAACGGAATGCAAGGGTTCAAACGGAACCCCCTGAAGAACTGAAGAACTTTCGTGGCTCTCTTCCTACCTGTCAAACCGTACCTTCAGTGTAGCCTTCTCTGGGGCCTCCTCTGCCCCGTCACCCCTTTCTGTCGGAGTACCGCAAGGCTCTGTCCTCGGTCCCCTTCTCTTCTCAATCTATACGTCATCACTAGGTTCCCTTATTAAGTCCCACAGTTTCCAATATCATCTGTATGCCGATGACACCCAAATCTACTTCTCTGCACCAGAACTATCTCCTTCCTTGCTAACCCGTGTCACTAACTGTCTTTCTCACATCTCTTCCTGGATGTCCTCTCACTACCTCAAGCTAAATCTCTCCAAAACTGAGCTCCTCATTTTCCCCCCTTCTTCCAAAATCTCCACCCCCAATATCTCTATAACTGTCGACAACTCCATCATTACCCCTACCCCGCATGCCCGATGTCTCGGGGTCACATTTGACTCAAATCTTTCCTTCACTCCTCACATTCAGTCCTTGGCCACAGCCTGCCGCTTCCACCTTAAAAACATCTCTAAAATTAGACACTTCCTTACACAAGACACAACTAAGATTTTAATCCACTCTCTCATTCTTTCCCGCCTTGATTACTGCAACTCTGTCCTCTCTGGTCTCCCCTCCTACCGCCTAGCTCCTTTACAATCCATAATCAATGCCTCTGCCAGACTCATCTTCCTTACACGTCGCTCTTCATCTGCTGCGCCTCTCTGCCAATCCCTTCACTGGCTTCCTCTTGCCTCTAGGATCAAACACAAAACTCTCACTCTTACATACAAAGCCCTCAACTGCACTGCTCCCCGCTACATCTCAGACCTTGTCTCCAGATACTCTCCCTCCCGTCCCCTTCGCTCTGCTCATGACCTCCTACTCTCCTCCTCTCTTGTCACCTCATCACACTCCCGTTTACAGGACTTCTCCAGACTGGCTCCCATCTTATGGAACTCTCTGCCTCGCTCCACAAGACTCTCTTCTAGTTTTAAAAGCTTCAAGTGCTCCCTAAAGACTCTACTGTTCAGGGACGCATACAACCTACGCTAACCTTTCCTAATACCAGTTCCTCTCCTCCACTGCAATCCCCTGAACCCTCTTAGCATGTAAGCCTAAAAGTCCAGCTGTCTGTAGATCACCTTCTTAAGAGCTGACTACAACAGTGCAACTCTTGGCAGGGCCCTCTACCCTATAATTGTTTTGTTGTACTCCCCCTTTGTTTATAGCGCTGCGGAATCTGTTGGCGCTCTACAAATAACCGATAATAATAATAATAATAAAAAGAACTAAATTGAGACTCCAAGGAGGAGTCAAAGGTTTGTAAACAGGCTTGATTCTAACCAAAGCCTGAACAAAGGCTTGAACATCTGGCACAGCTGCCAGCTTTTTGTGAAGTAACACCGACAAGGCGGAAATCTGTCCCTTCAGGGAACTTGCAGATAATCCTTTTTCCAATCCTTCTTGAAGGAAGGATAGAATCCTAGGAATCTTAACCTTGTCCCAAGGGAATCCTTTAGATTCACACCAACAGATATATTTTTTCCAAATCTTGTGGTAAATCTTTCTAGTTACAGGCTTTCTGGCCTGAACAAGAGTATCGATAACAGAATCTGAGAATCCTCGCTTCGATAAAATCAAGCGTTCAATCTCCACGCAGTCAGCTGGAGTGAAACCAGATTCGGATGTTCGAACGGACCCTGAACAAGAAGGTCTCGTCTCAAAGGTAGCTTCCAAGGTGGAGCCGATGACATATTCACCAGATCTGCATACCAAGTCCTGCGTGGCCACGCAGGAGCTATCAAGATCACCGACGCCCTCTCCTGATTGATCCTGGCTACCAGCCTGGGGATGAGAGGAAACGGCGGGAACACATAAGCTAGTTTGAAGGTCCAAGGTGCTACTAGTGCATCCACTAGAGCCGCCTTGGGATCCCTGGATCTGGACCCGTAGCAAGGAACTTTGAAGTTCTGACGAGAGGCCATTAGATCCATGTCTGGAATGCCCCACAGCTGAGTGACTTGGGCAAAGATTTCCGGATGGAGTTCCCACTCCCCCGGATGTAATGTCTGACGACTCAGAAAATCCGCTTCCCAATTTTCCACTCCTGGGATGTGGATAGCAGACAGGTGGCAGGAGTGAGACTCCGCCCATAGAATGATTTTGGTCACTTCTTCCATCGCTAGGGAACTCCTTGTTCCCCCCTGATGGTTGATGTACGCAACAGTCGTCATGTTGTCTGATTGAAACCGTATGAACTTGGTCCTCGCTAGCTGAGGCCAAGCCTTGAGAGCATTGAATATCGCTCTCAGTTCCAGAATATTTATCGGTAGAAGAGATTCTTCCCGAGACCAAAGACCCTGAGCTTTCAGGGATCCCCAGACCGCGCCCCAGCCCATCAGACTGGCGTCGGTCGTGACAATGACCCACTCTGGTCTGCGGAATGTCATCCCTTGTGACAGGTTGTCCAGGGACAGCCACCAACGGAGTGAGTCTCTGGTCCTCTGATTTACTTGTATCTTCGGAGACAAGTCTGTATAGTCCCCATTCCACTGACTGAGCATGCACAGTTGTAATGGTCTTAGATGAATGCGCGCAAAAGGAACTATGTCCATTGCCGCTACCATCAACCCGATCACTTCCATGCACTGAGCTATGGAAGGAAGAGGAACGGAATGAAGTATCCGACAAGAGTCTAGAAGTTTTGTTTTTCTGGCCTCTGTTAGAAAAATCCTCATTTCTAAGGAGTCTATAATTGTTCCCAAGAAGGGAACCCTTGTTGACGGGGATAGAGAACTCTTTTCCACGTTCACTTTCCAGCCGTGAGATCTGAGAAAGGCCAGGACGATGTCCGTGTGAGCCTTTGCTTGAGGAAGGGACGACGCTTGAATCAGAATGTCGTCCAGGTAAGGTACTACTGCAATGCCCCTTGGTCTTAGCACCGCTAGAAGGGACCCTAGTACCTTTGTGAAAATCCTTGGAGCAGTGGCTAATCCGAAAGGAAGCGCCACGAACTGGTAATGTTTGTCCAGGAATGCGAACCTTAGGAACCGATGATGTTCCTTGTGGATAGGAATATGTAGATACGCATCCTTTAAATCCACCGTGGTCATGAATTGACCTTCCTGGATGGAAGGAAGAATAGTTCGAATGGTTTCCATCTTGAACGATGGAACCTTGAGAAACTTGTTTAAGATCTTGAGATCTAAGATTGGTCTGAACGTTCCCTCTTTTTTGGGAACTATGAACAGATTGGAGTAGAACCCCATCCCTTGTTCCCTTAATGGAACAGGATGAATCACTCCCATTTTTAACAGGTCTTCTACACAATGTAAGAACGCCTGTCTCTTTATGTGGTCTGAAGACAACTGAGACCTGTGGAACCTCCCCCTTGGGGGAAGTCCCTTGAATTCCAGAAGATAACCCTGGGAGACTATTTCTAGCGCCCAAGGATCCAGAACATCTCTTGCCCAAGCCTGAGCGAAGAGAGAGAGCCTGCCCCCCACCAGATCCGGTCCCGGATCGGGGGCCAATATTTCATGCTGTCTTGGTAGCAGTGGCAGGTTTCTTGGCCTGCTTTCCCTTGTTCCAGCCTTGCATTGGTCTCCAAGCTGGCTTGGCTTGAGAAGTATTACCCTCTTGCTTAGAGGACGTAGCACTTTGGGCTGGTCCGTTTTTACGAAAGGGACGAAAATTAGGTCTATTTTTTGCCTTGAAAGGCCGATCCTGAGGAAGGGCGTGGCCCTTACCCCCAGTGATATCAGAGATAATCTCTTTCAAGTCAGGGCCAAACAGCGTTTTCCCCTTGAAAGGAATGTTTAGTAGCTTGTTCTTGGAAGACGCATCAGCCGACCAAGATTTCAACCAAAGCGCTCTGCGCGCCACAATAGCAAACCCAGAATTCTTAGCCGCTAACCTAGCCAATTGCAAAGTGGCGTCTAGGGTGAAAGAATTAGCCAATTTGAGAGCATTGATTCTGTCCATAATCTCCTCATAAGGAGGAGAATCACTATCGAGCGCCTTTATCAGTTCATCAAACCAGAAACATGCGGCTGTAGTGACAGGGACAATGCATGAAATTGGTTGTAGAAGGTAACCCTGCTGAACAAACATCTTTTTAAGCAAACCTTCTAATTTTTTATCCATAGGATCTTTGAAAGCACAACTATCCTCTATGGGTATAGTGGTGCGTTTGTTTAAAGTAGAAACCGCTCCCTCGACCTTGGGGACTGTCTGCCATAAGTCCTTTCTGGGGTCGACCATAGGAAACAATTTTTTAAATATGGGGGGAGGGACGAAGGGAATACCGGGCCTTTCCCATTCTTTATTAACAATGTCCGCCACCCGCTTGGGTATAGGAAAAGCTTCTGGGAGCCCCGGCACCTCTAGGAACTTGTCCATTTTACATAGTTTCTCTGGGATGACCAACTTTTCACAATCATCCAGAGTGGATAATACCTCCTTAAGCAAAATGCGGAGATGTTCCAACTTAAATTTAAATGCAATCACATCAGGTTCAGCCTGTTGAGAAATGTTCCCTGAATCAGTAATTTCTCCCTCAGACAAAACCTCCCTGGCCCCCTCAGATTGGGTTAGGGGCCCTTCAGAGATATTAATATCAGCGTCGTCATGCTCTTCAGTAACTAAAACAGAGCAGCCACGCTTACGCTGACAAGGGTTCATTTTGGCTAAAATGTTTTTGACAGAATTATCCATTACAGCCGTTAATTGTTGCATAGTAAGGAGAATTGGCGCGCTAGATGTACTAGGGGCCTCCTGAGTGGGCAAGACTCGTGTAGACGAAGGAGGGAATGATGCAGTACCATGCTTACTCCCCTCACTTGAGGAATCATCTTGGGCATCATTGTCATTATCACATAAATCACATTTATTTAAATGAATAGGAATTCTGGCTTCCCCACATTCAGAACACAGTCTATCTGGTAGTTCAGACATGTTAAACAGGCATAAACTTGATAATAAAGTACAAAAAACGTTTTAAAATAAAACCGTTACTGTCACTTTAAATTTTAAACTGAACACACTTTATTACTGCAATTGCGAAAAAACATGAAGGAATTGTTCAAAATTCACCAAATTTTCACCACAGTGTCTTAAAGCCATAAAAGTATTGCACACCAAATTTGGAAGCTTTAACCCTTAAAATAACGGAACCGGAGCCGTTTTAAAACTTTAACCCCTTTACAGTCCCTGGTATCTGCTTTGCTGAGACCCAACCAAACCCAAAGGGGAATACGATACCAAATGACGCCTTCAGAAAGTCTTTTCTAAGTATCAGAGCTCCTCTCACATGCGACTGCATGCCATGCCTCTCAAAAACAAGTGCGCCACACCGGCGCGAAAATGAGGCTCTGTTTATGCTTTGGGAAAGCCCCTAAGAAATAAGGTGTCTAATACAGTGCCTGCCGATATTATTATATCAAAATACCCAGATAAAATGATTCCTCAAGGCTAAATATGTGTTAATAACGAATCGATTTAGCCCAGAAAAGTCTACAGTCTTAATAAGCCCTTGTGAAGCCCTTATTTACAATCGTAATAAACATGGCTTACCGGATCCCATAGGGAAAATGACAGCTTCCAGCATTACATCGTCTTGTTAGAATGTGTCATACCTCAAGCAGCAAGAGACTGCACACTGTTCCCCCAACTGAAGTTAATTGCTCTCAACAGTCCTGTGTGGAACAGCCATGGATTTTAGTTACGGTTGCTAAAATCATTTTCCTCATACAAACAGAAATCTTCATCTCTTTTCTGTTTCTGAGTAAATAGTACATACCAGCACTATTTCAAAATAACAAACTCTTGATTGAATAATAAAAACTACAGTTAAACACTAAAAAACTCTAAGCCATCTCCGTGGAGATGTTGCCTGTACAACGGCAAAGAGAATGACTGGGGTAGGCGGAGCCTAGGAGGGATCATGTGACCAGCTTTGCTGGGCTCTTTGCCATTTCCTGTTGGGGAAGAGAATATCCCACAAGTAAGGATGACGCCGTGGACCGGACACACCTATGTTGGAGAAATATGATAGATTAATACATACCCGGCATCAGCCTCAAGTGTAGTATTTGAAACAGACACTGCACTGTGCAGATCCAGTGGATGAAGGCTGAGTATATCTTTAATGTCTAACTTTTGCTTCCAGTGAAGACCTTTCCTGTATGATAAACCTAAATAGGTAGAAAAAAACAAAAAATGGATGGCAATTTATCATGATAAATATTGCTAGGTGCTTAACTATAGAATCTTTAGCTTAAAGTTACATGAAACCCAAAATGTTTCTTTCATGATTCAGATAGAGAATACAATTTTAAACAACTTTCTAATTTACTTCTATTATCTAATCTGTTTCAATCTCTTGGTATCATTTGTTGAAGGAGCAGCAATGCACTACTAGTTTCTAACTGAACAAATGGGTGAGCCAATCACATACAATATATATATATATATGCAGCCACCAATCAACAGCTAGAACCTAGGTTCTTTGCTGCTAGATAAACCTTTCAGCAAATGATAACAAGAGAAAGAAGCAAATTAAATAATAGAAGTCAATTGGAAAGTGGTTTAGAATTGTATTTTCTATCTGAATCATGAAATATTTTTTTTAGGTTTCATGTCCCTTTAAGGATCTTATTCATCAGAGAACACTCAACGACAAAACAATGGCTCTTTTTTCCAGCCAATTAAACCGAATATGTTACTGAACATACATTTTCACTTATCTTTAATGTGAGAAAGAAAATGCTTCATGATATATAACTATCAAAATGAGGAGTTAAATTAAATGACTGGGCATCTTCACTCCCTTGTAAACCATGGGGACAAGCATTTGGAAAGGATTTTTAAAAGGTTTCTACAGTGGTATATGGCTAATGAGGAAATTGAGGTAAAATATCTTCTTTTATTTTACATAGATATCTCCATGGCATATTTTCTAGTCAGCTTTGTGCAAATATGCTGCATCGCTTTCAAGTGATTTAGCTGCAGGCAATTTGTCCAACTTATTAATTACTGTTGGGAATCAATACCCAAGCTAGAGGACACAGATGATAAGAGAGGGACAAAACAGGTAACCTAAACAGAAGGCACCACTGCCTGAAGAACCTTTCTCCCAAAACGAGCCTCAGCCGAGGAAAAAATATCAAATTTATAAAAAAATTTAAAAAGTATGCAGAGAGGACCAAGTTGCAGCCTTGCAAATCCCACCTCCTTGCAACACAGGCAAAGAGAATGACTGGGGTTTGTGGGAAGGGAAGTGATACTTATCAACTTTGCTGTTTTTTGCCTCCTCCTGCTGGCCAGCAGTGATATTCCCAAAAGTAATTAATGATGATCAGTGGACTCACCGTGTCATTAGAAAAAAAAAAAAGATTTTAAATTAATATGAAGAAAAAAAACCAAAAAAACCAAAACACATTTTCGGTTTTTCAGCCAAGTGCATCCTGGATTTTCGGTTTCGGTCAAGAATTTCCATTTCGGTGCATCACTACCACCTAGGTATGCTTTTCAACAGAGGATATTACAAAGGAAATTAGATAATAGAAGAAAATCGGAAAGCTATCTAAAAATGTATGCTCTACCTGAATTATGAAAGAAATATTTTGGGTTTCATGACCCTTTAAACTTTCAGCTTGCCATGCAAAATCTATTGCGGTTATTGCTAGAAAAAATTAAACTAACATGTATAACACATAAAAAGGGATACTAGGTATTTTTTAAATTACAAAATATTTGAAACAACCCTTTTAACATGCATTTGTCCTCCTATGGCATGGCTTGCCTTGAGACAGGAAAAAAAGGAGACAAAAACCATGGCTGAACATATTTAAAAAATTATATATATATATATATATATATATATATATATATATATAAAAATAAATATATATACTGTATATATATAAAGGGACATTGAACCCAAATTTTCTCTTTCGTGATTAAGATAGAGCATGCAATTTTAAGCAACTTTCTAATTTACTTCTATTTTTCTTCGATCTCTTGCTATCTTTGAAAAAGAAGGCATCTAAGCTAAGGAGCTAGACATTTTTTGGTTCAGCCCTGGACAGCACTTATTTATTGGTGGGTGAATTTATCCACCAATAACAACCCAGGTTGTTCACCAAAAATGGGCCGGCAACTAAACTTACATTCTTGCTTTTCAAATAAAGATACAAAGAGAATGAAGAAAATTTGATAATAGGAGTAAATGAGAAAGTTGCTTAAAATTGCAAGCTCTATCTGAATCACGAAAGAAAAAAATGTTGGATTTAGTGTCCCTTTAACGCCGTTAGGGCGCTGTATTCTGTCCGATTTTTGCTGGGCTTTAGCGCCGAAGGATGCAATACAACGTCCTAACCGCTTGGCTTTCCTGAAGCCACTGGCGCTTCCCTGATGGGATTGCGGTCTGGGGGGGCGTGCCTAGCGTCATAGGGACGCTCCCCTGACGCGATCCCATCATTGAAATCTCGCGATCATGTGCACGATCGCGAGATTTCAATTTGTTTACATCGGAACAGTTGTTTAGATGTAGACACGTTAACCCGGTATGAAAGGGTGAGAAAAAAAAAATGCCTTCTATATCACAATCAAGATTTGTGTTAAATAGAAATAAGTGATTTGTCTTCTAAGCTGAGGCCAGTCAATTAAAACTTGGATTGGATATAGCACAATATTTAAAACAACTTTCCAATTGACGTCAATCATCAATTTTACTATGTTCTTCTGGTATTCTTTGTTAAAGAGCTCAGGGGCGTGCATGTGACCGTAGCCATCTGGCACAATTATATCCAACAATGTTTAAAGAACTGTTATTGTACGGTAGCAGTGTTTGTAATTACATATATGTTACAGACACTCTACTCAGGGGTCAAGTCCTACAAGAAAAAGTGTGGGAACTCACCAAGACTTCCACCCCGCCCTCACAATTAATATTGTTTTTTACACATAAACCCATACACTGTATTTATATGTATATTATCTATACTCTTTGGTTAATGAAAGCAAATTAAATCTAATGAAGGTTTGAATGGTTGCCTTTGGGCCTGAGAGTCCTCCTGTGTCAGAGAGTCTCACCCACTTAAGGTGCAATAGTCCTATTTCTACTGAGCAAGCCACATAGAAATATAAGCACTGTGTGTTACACACATTGCAGGGTGATAGGCTTGCATTTAGTGTATAGTAGGAAATGTTACTGCCCATTACTAGATGATCTCACTATCCCTCTAGCCAGACTGTGCTCCAGCTCCTCCCACTAGCAGCAACCGTGTTTACTGAAGCATTTCTGTTTTCTGTCCAGAGGGAACTTAATTCCTCCTGCAAAAATAGTGCAGGAACTCCGTTCCAATGTGTTCCCGCTCGACTTGACCCGACTCTACTGTTGCAGAGTTAGCAACTATGCGTAACATTGCTAAACATTGCTGCAATTACTGCGGCCAGATGGCTAAGGAGACGTGCATGATCCTGAGATCATCTAGGATTACTCTAACAAAGGATACCAAGGGAATAAGCAAAATCGATAATTTAAGTTAATTGGAGAGTTGATTAAAAACATAATTTATGTAAGAACTTACCTGATAAATTCATTTCTTTCATATTAGCAAGAGTCCATGAGCTAGTGACGTATGGGATATACATTCCTACCAGGAGGGGCAAAGTTTCCCAAACCTCAAAATGCCTATAAATACACCCCTCACCACACCCACAAATCAGTTTAACGTATAGCCAAGAAGTGGGGTGATAAGAAAAAAGTGCGAAAGCATAAAAAATAAGGAATTGGAATAATTGTGCTTTATACAAAAAAATCATAACCACCACAAAAAAGGGTGGGCCTCATGGACTCTTGCTAATATGAAAGAAATGAATTTATCAGGTAAGTTCTTACATAAATTATGTTTTCTTTCATGAAATTAGCAAGAGTCCATGAGCTAGTGACGTATGGGATAATGACTACCCAAGATGTGGATCTTCCACGCAAGAGTCACTAGAGAGGGAGGGATAAAATAAAGACAGCCAATTCCGCTGAAAAAAATCCACACCCAAAATAAAGTTTAAATCTTATAATGAAAAAAACTGAAATTATAAGCAGAAGAATCAAACTGAAACAGCTGCCTGAAGTACTTTTCTACCAAAAACTGCTTCAGAAGAAGAAAACACATCAAAATGGTAGAATTTAGTAAAATTCTGCAAAGAAGACCAAGTGGCTGCTTTGCAAATCTGATCAACTGAAGCTTCATTCCAATACGCCCAGGAAGTAGAAACTGACCTAGTAGAATGAGCTGTAATCCTTTGAGGCGGAGTTTTACCCGACTCAACATAGGCAAAGATTTTAACCAAGATGCCAAAGAAATGGCAGAAGCCTTCTGACCTTTCCTAGAACCGGAAAAGATAACAAATAGACTAGAAGTCTTTTGGAAATCCTTAATAGCTTTAACATAATATTTCAAAACTCTAACTACATCCAAAGAATGCAAGAACTTTTCCTTAGAATTCTTAGGATTAGGACACAATGAAGGAACCACAATTTCTCTACTAATGTTGTTAGAATTCACAACCTTAGGTAAAAATTGAAAAGAAGTTCGCAACACCGCCTTATCCTGATGAAAAATCAGTAAAGGAGACTCACAAGAAAGAGCAGATAATTCAGAAACTCTTCTAGCAGAAGAGATGGCCAAAAGAAAAAAAACTTTCCAAGAAAGTAATTTAATGTCCAGCGAATGCATAGGTTCAAACGGAGGAGCTTGAAGAGCCCCCAGAACCAAATTCAAACTCCAAGGAGGAGAAATTGACTTAATAACAGGTTTTATATGAGCCAAAGCTTGTACAAAACAATAAATATCAGGAAGACTAGCAATCTTTCTGTGAAAAAGAACAGAAAGAGCAGAGATTTGACCTTTCAAGGAACTTGCAGACAAACCTTATCCAAACCATCCTGAAGAAACTGTAAAATTCTAGGAATTCTAAAATAATGCCAAGAAAAATGATGAGAAAAACACCAAGAAATGTAAATCTTCCAGACTCGATAATATATCTTCCTAGATACAGTTTTACGAGCCTGTAACATAGTATTAATCACAGAGTCAGAGAAACCTCTATGACTGAGAATCAAGCGTTCAATCTCCATACCTTCAAATTTAAGGATTTGAGATCCTGATGGAAAAAAGGACCTTGCGACAGAAGGTCTGGTCTTAACGGAAGAGTCCACGGTTGGCAAGTGGCCATCCGGACAAGATCCGCATACCAAAACCTGTGAGGCCATGCTGGAGCCACCAGCAGAATAAACAAACGCTCCTTTAGAATCTTGGAAAAAGAACTAGAGGCGGAAAGATATAAGCAGGATGATACTTCCAAGGAAGTGACAATGCATCCACTGCTTCCGCCTGAGGATCCCTGGATCTGGACAGATACCTGGGAAGCTTCTTGTTTAGATGAGAAGCCATCAGATCTATTTCTGGAAGTCCCCATATTTGAACAATCTGAAGAAACACCTCTGGGTGAAGAAACCATACGCCCGGATGTAGCGTTTGGCGACTGAGATAATCCGCTTCCCAATTGTCTATACCTGGGATATGAACCGCAGAAATTAGACAGGAGCTGGATTCCGCCCATACAAGTATTCGAGAGACTTCTTTCATAGCCAGAGGACTGTGAGTTCCTCCTTGATGATTGACATATGCCACGGTTGTGACATTGTCCGTCTGGAAACAAATGAACGACTCTCTCTTTAGAAGAGGCCACGACTGAAGAGCTCTGAAAATTGCACGGAGTTCCAAAATGTTGATTGGTAATCTCGCCTCCTGAGATTCCCAAACCCCTTGTGCTGTCAGAAACCCCCATACAGCTCCCCAACCTGTCAGACTTGCATCTGTTGAGATCACAGTCTAGGTTGGAAGAACAAAAGAAGCCCCCTGAACTAAACGATGGTGGTCTGTCCACCACATCAGAGAGTGTCGAACAATCGGTTTTAAAGATATTAATTGAGATATCTTGAATAATCCCTGCACCACTGGTTCAGCATACAGAGCTGAAGAGGTCGCATGTGAAAACGAGCAAAGGGGATCGCGTCCAATGCAGCAGTCATAAGACCTAGAATTTCCATGCATAAGGCTACCGAAGGGAAAGATTGAGACTGAAGGTTTCGACAAGCTGAAACCAATGTCAGACGCCTCTTGTCCGTCAGAGACAGAATCAAGGACACTGAATCTATCAGGAAACCTAAAAAGGTTACCCTTGTCTGAGGAATCAAACGAACTTTTTGGTAAATTGATCCTCCAACCATGTTCTTGAAGAAACAACACTTATAAAAGACTGGAAAGGTTCTTTCTAGTGAAAATGAGCAAAGGGAATTGAATCCAATGCTGTGGCCATAAGACCTAAAACTTCTATGCATATATAGCAACTGAAGGAAATAATAGAGACTAAAGGTACCGATAGACGGAACCCAATAAAATTATCCCTTGTCTGATAGAGACAAGGACAGTGACACAAACTATCTGGAAACCTAAAAAAGGTGACCCTTGTGTGAGGAATCAAGAGCTTTTGAAAAAAAGATCCTCTAACTATGTCCTGAAGAGCAAGTGAATCATATGAGATTCCGCATCCTCAGAAAATAATCTGAATGAAAACAGAAAAATTAAAATATGCATTTATTGTATCTAATGAAAACAAATAATGCTATCAATGACCATAAAAAGGCAAAATAGTTTGAATAAAACTCCAAAACCCGGTTCCTCAAAAGTAACTGGAAGAAATACCCCAGAAGATTCCAGGTCTGAGCAGCGCTTGAACCCCATGGGTGCCCAGCCATGCTTCAACAGTACCCAAAATATATAGGACAGAAACACAGTTAAAGAAAGTGTTAGCCTTACTGGAATAAAATCAAAGAAATTTGGACAAAATAAATTTCAAAGAAGCCTTAACCTGCCCCTTACCAGCCAAGCTGGAATACGGCACGTACATCGTAATATTAGGGAGCTGATTTCGAACTCCAATTATAGACATGTTACTTGGGAAAGAACTCAGGAATTCGTTCCTTAATAAGAACAACCAAACCAGTATAAGCTTAAAGTTTTAGTCTTAGGACTCAATCTTGAAGCCCAGAGTAACAGTTAAGAATTGAATAAAATTATAAAACAAATAATTGATTATCTTAGAACAAAAGAAATATGGATTTTTTTTTTTTTTAAAAATCACAAAATTCTTCTAGCTAAAAAAGCTAAAGACATAGATTAACCCTCATTTGCGAAAATATTCAATAAAATGAAGACACAAATGAAATTATTAGCATGATAGTCCAGTTTAAAGGACCAGCCAATACAGTGGACTTGCATAATCAATAAATGCAAAACAACAAGACAAATGCAACAGCACCTAGTCTAGTAAATGTTGTCCCTTTAACAATGCTAAAATAAATCATAATCTGATACTTGATCTTAAAGTAAACAAAGAAAATGAAGCAATTGCAATATCCAAATAAATCACAGGACCAAGAAAAGTACCTGAAACTAAATAATTTTCCATAAATAAGATACAACTATCTAAAGGAAAATAAATACTATTTTGCTATAGAAACAATAGCATAATTAGTAGAATTAGAGATAGCCCCAATAAATTGGAGAACCCTCCAAATTGAGTTTAACTGCTGGCAAAGAATATAGTTTAAAACCTTTGAAGAAGGAATAAAAGAAAATTCTCAGCCTATTCCATTCCCTAGTATGGGGAATTGGAAAGAAAGCCTCTGAAAACACAGAAGAAATAAATAGGCAGAAATAATGTCAGCTAGTCTTAAAGAACTAGTTACCTTAATATCCAAAATAATCAACACCTTTTCAACAAAGAACAAATGTACTTTAATAATAGAAAAATAATAAAAAAGTAGATTTGTTAGTGTCAATATCTGATGAAGATTTCTGAAAGAGAAAAAAACATCATCAGAGAAGGATAAATCAGTATGTTGTTGGTCATTTGAAACTTCAATAATTAAAAAAGAAGTGAAAAAGACCTAAAAATTTTATTAGAAGGCACGAAGTCAGACAAAGCCTTTAAAATAGAATCAGAAAAAACAGAATTTATGTTTACCTGATAAATTACTTTCTCCAACGGTGTGTCCGGTCCACGGCGTCATCCTTACTTGTGGGATATTCTCTTCCCCAACAGGAAATGGCAAAGAGCCCAGCAAAGCTGGTCACATGATCCCTCCTAGGCTCCGCCTACCCCAGTCATTCGACCGACGTTAAGGAGGAATATTTGCATAGGAGAAACCATATGGTACCGTGGTGACTGTAGTTAAAGAAAATAAATTATCAGACCTGATTAAAAAAACCAGGGCGGGCCGTGGACCGGACACACCGTTGGAGAAAGTAATTTATCAGGTAAACATAAATTCTGTTTTCTCCAACATAGGTGTGTCCGGTCCACGGCGTCATCCTTACTTGTGGGAACCAATACCAAAGCTTTAGGACACGGATGAAGGGAGGGAGCAAATCAGGTCACCTAAATGGAAGGCACCACGGCTTGCAAAACCTTTCTCCCAAAAATAGCCTCAGAAGAAGCAAAAGTATCAAACTTGTAAAATTTGGTAAAAGTGTGCAGTGAAGACCAAGTCGCTGCCCTACATATCTGATCAACAGAAGCCTCGTTCTTGAAGGCCCATGTGGAAGCCACAGCCCTAGTGGAATGAGCTGTGATTCTTTCGGGAGGCTGCCGTCCGGCAGTCTCGTAAGCCAATCTGATGATGCTTTTAATCCAAAAAGAGAGAGAGGTAGAAGTTGCTTTTTGACCTCTCCTTTTACCGGAATAAACAACAAACAAGGAAGATGTTTGTCTAAAATCCTTTGTAGCATCTAAATAGAATTTTAGAGCGCGAACAACATCCAAATTGTGCAACAAACGTTCCTTCTTTGAAACTGGTTTCGGACACAGAGAAGGTACGATAATCTCCTGGTTAATGTTTTTGTTAGAAACAACTTTTGGAAGAAAACCAGGTTTAGTACGTAAAACCACCTTATCTGCATGGAACACCAGATAAGGAGGAGAACACTGCAGAGCAGATAATTCTGAAACTCTTCTAGCAGAAGAAATTGCAACTAAAAACAAAACTTTCCAAGATAATAACTTAATATCAACGGAATGCAAGGGTTCAAACGGAACCCCCTGAAGAACTGAAAGAACTAAATTGAGACTCCAAGGAGGAGTCAAAGGTTTGTAAACAGGCTTAATTCTAACCAGAGCCTGAACAAAGGCTTGAACATCTGGCACAGCGGCCAGCTTTTTGTGAAGTAACACAGACAAGGCAGAAATCTGTCCCTTCAGGGAACTTGCAGATAATCCTTTTTCCAATCCTTCTTGAAGGAAGGATAGAATCCTAGGAATCTTAACCTTGTCCCAAGGGAATCCTTTAGATTCACACCAACAGATATATTTTTTCCAAATTTTGTGGTAAATCTTTCTAGTTACAGGCTTTCTGGCCTGAACAAGAGTATCGATAACAGAATCTGAGAATCCTCGCTTCGATAAGATCAAGCGTTCAATCTCCAAGCAGTCAGCTGGAGTGAAACCAGATTCGGATGTTCGAACGGACCCTGAACAAGAAGGTCTCGTCTCAAAGGTAGCTTCCAAGGAGGAGCCGATGACATATTCACCAGATCTGCGTACCAAGTCCTGCGTGGCCACGCAGGAGCTATCAAGATCACCGACGCCCTCTCCTGATTGATCCTGGCTACCAGCCTGGGGATGAGAGGAAACGGCGGGAACACATAAGCTAGTTTGAAGGTCCAAGGTGCTACTAGTGCATCCACTAGAGCCGCCTTGGGATCCCTGGATCTGGACCCGTAGCAAGGAACTTTGAAGTTCTGACGAGAGGCCATCAGATCCATGTCTGGAATGCCCCACAGCTGAGTGACTTGGGCAAAGATTTCCGGATGGAGTTCCCACTCCCCCGGATGCAATGTCTGACGACTCAGAAAATCCGCTTCCCAATTTTCCACTCCTGGGATGTGGATAGCAGACAGGTGGCAGGAGTGAGACTCCGCCCATAGAATGATTTTGGTCACTTCTTCCATCGCCAGGGAACTCCTTGTTCCCCCCTGATGGTTGATGTACGCAACAGTTGTCATGTTGTCTGATTGAAACCGTATGAACTTGGCCCTCGCTAGCTGAGGCCAAGCCTTGAGAGCATTGAATATCGCTCTCAGTTCCAGAATATTTATCGGTAGAAGAGATTCTTCCCGAGACCAAAGACCCTGAGCTTTCAGGGATCCCCAGACCGCGCCCCAGCCCATCAGACTGGCGTCGGTCGTGACAATGACCCACTCTGGTCTGCGGAATGTCATCCCTCGTGACAGGTTGTCCAGGGACAGCCACCAACGGAGTGAGTCTCTGGTCCTCTGATTTACTTGTATCTTCGGAGACAAGTCTGTATAGTCCCCATTCCACTGACTGAGCATGCACAGTTGTAATGGTCTTAGATGAATGCGTGCAAAAGGAACTATGTCCATTGCCGCTACCATCAACCCGATCACTTCCATGCACTGAGCTATGGAAGGAAGAGGAACGGAATGGAGTATCCGACAAGAGTCTAGAAGTTTTGTTTTTCTGGCCTCTGTCAGAAAAATCCTCATTTCTAAGGAGTCTATTATTGTTCCCAAGAAGGGAACCCTTGTTGACGGAGATAGAGAACTCTTTTCCACGTTCACTTTCCATCCGTGAGATCTGAGAAAGGCCAGGACAATGTCCGTGTGAGCCTTTGCTTGAGGAAGGGACGACGCTTGAATCAGAATGTCGTCCAAGTAAGGTACTACAGCAATGCCCCTTGGTCTTAGCACAGCTAGAAGGGACCCTAGTACCTTTGTGAAAATCCTTGGAGCAGTGGCTAATCCGAAAGGAAGCGCCACGAACTGGTAATGTTTGTCCAGGAATGCGAACCTCAGGAACCGATGATGTTCCTTGTGGATAGGAATATGTAGATACGCATCCTTTAAATCCACCGTGGTCATGAATTGACCTTCCTGGATGGAAGGAAGAATAGTTCGAATGGTTTCCATCTTGAACGATGGAACCTTGAGAAACTTGTTTAAGATCTTGAGATCTAAGATTGGTCTGAACGTTCCCTCTTTTTTGGGAACTATAAACAGATTGGAGTAGAACCCCATCCCTTGTTCTCTTAATGGAACGGGATGAA
Source organism: Bombina bombina (assembly GCF_027579735.1). Classification (NCBI taxonomy): domain Eukaryota; kingdom Metazoa; phylum Chordata; class Amphibia; order Anura; family Bombinatoridae; genus Bombina; species Bombina bombina. The sequence continues at coordinate 568,457,220 of NC_069502.1, forward strand.
TCACTCCCATTTTTAACAGGTCTTCTACACAATGTAAGAATGCCTGTCTTTTTATGTGGTCTGAAGACAACTGAGACCTGTGGAACCTCCCCCTTGGGGGAAGTCCCTTGAATTCCAGAAGATAACCTTGGGAGACTATTTCTAGCGCCCAAGGATCCAGAACATCTCTTGCCCAAGCCTGAGCGAAGAGAGAGAGTCTGCCCCCCACCAGATCCGGTCCCGGATCGGGGGCCAACATTTCATGCTGTCTTGGTAGCAGTGGCAGGTTTCTTGGCCTGCTTTCCCTTGTTCCAGCCTTGCATTGGTCTCCAAGCTGGCTTGGCTTGAGAAGTATTACCCTCTTGCTTAGAGGACGTAGCACTTTGGGCTGGTCCGTTTCTACGAAAGGGACGAAAATTAGGTTTATTTTTTGCCTTGAAAGGCCGATCCTGAGGAAGGGCGTGGCCCTTACCCCCAGTGATATCCGAGATAATCTCTTTCAAGTCAGGGCCAAACAGCGTTTTCCCCTTGAAAGGAATGTTAAGTAGCTTGTTCTTGGAAGACGCATCAGCCGACCAAGATTTCAACCAAAGCGCTCTGCGCGCCACAATAGCAAACCCAGAATTCTTAGCCGCTAACCTAGCCAATTGCAAAGTGGCGTCTAGGGTGAAAGAATTAGCCAATTTGAGAGCATTGATTCTGTCCATAATCTCCTCATAAGGAGGAGAATCACTGTCGACCGCCTTTATCAGCTCATCGAACCAGAAACATGCGGCTGTAGCGACAGGGACAATGCATGAAATTGGTTGTAGAAGGTAACCCTGCTGAACAAACATCTTTTTAAGCAAACCTTCTAATTTTTTATCCATAGGATCTTTGAAAGCACAACTATCCTCTATGGGTATAGTGGTGCGTTTGTTTAAAGTGGAAACCGCTCCCTCGACCTTGGGGACTGTCTGCCATAAGTCCTTTCTGGGGTCGACCATAGGAAACAATTTTTTAAAAATGGGGGGAGGGACGAAAGGAATACCGGGCCTTTCCCATTCTTTATTAACAATGTCCGCCACCCGCTTGGGTATAGGAAAAGCTTCTGGGAGCCCCGGCACCTCTAGGAACTTGTCCATTTTACATAGTTTCTCTGGGATGACCAACTTGTCACAATCATCCAGAGTGGATAATACCTCCTTAAGCAGAATGCGGAGATGTTCCAACTTAAATTTAAATGCAATCACATCAGGTTCAGCTTGTTGAGAAATGTTCCCTGAATCAGTAATTTCTCCCTCAGACAAAACCTCCCTGGCCCCATCAGACTGAGTTAGGGGCCCTTCAGAAATATTAATATCAGCGTCGTCATGCTCTTCAGTATCTAAAACAGAGCAGTCGCGCTTACGCTGATAAGTGTTCATTTTGGCTAAAATGTTTTTGACAGAATTATCCATTACAGCCGTTAATTGTTGCATAGTAAGGAGTATTGGCGCGCTAGATGTACTAGGGGCCTCCTGAGTGGGCAAGACTCGTGTAGACGAAGGAGGGAATGATGCAGTACCATGCTTACTCCCCTCACTTGAGGAATCATCTTGGGCATCATTGTCATTGTCACATAAATCACATTTATTTAAATGAATAGTTCAGACATGTTAAACAGGCATAAACTTGATAACAAGTACAAAAAACGTTTTAAAATAAAACCGTTACTGTCACTTTAAATTTTAAACTGAACACACTTTATTACTGCAAATGCGAAAAAACATGAAGGAATTGTTCAAAATTTACCAAATTTTCACCACAGTGTCTTAAAGCCTTAAAAGTATTGCACACCAAATTTGGAAGCTTTAACCCTTAAAATAACGGAACCGGAGCCGTTTTGAACTTTAACCCCTTTACAGTCCCTGGTATCTGCTTTGCTGAGACCCAACCAAGCCCCAAGGGGAATACGATACCAAATGACGCCTTCAGAAAGTCTTTTCTAAGTATCAGAGCTCCTCTCACATGCGACTGCATGCCATGCCTCTCAAAAACAAGTGCGCAACACCGGCGCGAAAATGAGGCTCTGCCTATGCTTTGGGAAAGCCCCTAAAGAATAAGGTGTCTAAAACAGTGCCTGCCGATATTATTATATCAAAATACCCAGATAAAATGATTCCTCAAGGCTAAATATGTGTTAATAATCAATCGATTTAGCCCAAAAAAAGTCTACAGTCTTAATAAGCCCTTTTTGAAGCCCTTATTTACAATCGTAATAAACATGGCTTACCGGATCCCAGAGGGAAAATGACAGCTTCCAGCATTACATCGTCTTGTTAGAATGTGTCATACCTCAAGCAGCAAGAGACTGCTCACTGTTCCCCCAACTGAAGTTAATTGCTCTCAACAGTCCTGTGTGGAACAGCCATGGATTTTAGTGACGGTTGCTAAAATCATTTTCCTCATACAAACAGAAATCTTCATCTCTTTTCTGTTTCTGAGTAAATAGTACATACCAGCACTATTTCAAAATAACAAACTCTTGATTGAATAATAAAAACTACAGTTAAACACTAAAAAACTCTAAGCCATCTCCGTGGAGATGTTGCCTGTACAACGGCAAAGAGAATGACTGGGGTAGGCGGAGCCTAGGAGGGATCATGTGACCAGCTTTGCTGGGCTCTTTGCCATTTCCTGTTGGGGAAGAGAATATCCCACAAGTAAGGATGACGCCGTGGACCGGACACACCTATGTTGGAGAAATATTTCTTATAAATCTTCTAAATATTTCTTGTAAGAATGGAAATATATAAAGCATAAATACTAATGGATTCCGCATGTAAAAGTATAACATAATAACTTATTACAAACCATAGCTAAAGATAAACATTTATAACATTTAAAATAAATGAACTTAGCTTTGGTAGAACTGAAACTCAGTTAAGCGTTTTTCCAGAAGTGGCTTCTGATTCACAGGCCCATTTATCAAAGGGCTTGCGGACCTGATCCGACACTGCGGATCAGGTCCGCAAGACCTCGCTAAATGCGGAGAGCAATACGCTCTCCGCATTTAACATTGCACCAGCAGCTCACAAGAGCTGCTGGTGCAACGCCGCCCCCTGCTGACTCGCGGCCAATTGGCCGCCAGCAGGGAGCTGTCAATCAACCCGATCGTATTCGATCGGGTTGATGTCTGGCGATTCCTGTCCGCCTGCTCAGAGCAGGCGGACAGGGTTATGGAGCAGCGGTCTTTAGACCGCTGCTTCATAAGTTGTGTTTCTGGCGAGTCTGAAGACTCGCCAGAAACACGGCCCTTCAAGCTCCATACGGAGCTTGATAAATGGGCCTGTCAGAGTCAATCTGAGACATCTTGCAATATGTAATAGAAAAAACAACATATAAAGCAAAATTGATCAAATTCCTTAAATGACAGTTTCAGGAATGGGAAAAAAATGCCAATGAACAAGCTTCTAGCAACCAGAAGCAATAAATAATGAGACTTAAATATTGTGGAAACAACAATGACGCTCAAATTTTTTAGCGCCAAAAAAGCCGCCCACATTATTTGGCGCCTAAATGCTTTTGGCGCCAAAAATGGCGCCACATCCGGTAACGCCGACATTTTTTGTCACACGTATGATGCCGGAAATGACAAGAAAATTTTTGCGCCAAGAAAGTCTGCGCCAAGAATGACGCAATAAAATGAAGCATTTTCAGCCCCCGCGAGCCTAACAGCCCACAGGAAAAAAAAGTCAAATTTTAAGGTAAGAAAAAATGGAATTATTCATATGCATTATCCCAAATATGAAACTGACTGTCTGAAAATAAGGAACGTTGAACATCCTGAATCAAGGCAAATAAATGTTTAAACACATATATTTAGAACTTTATAAAAAAGTGCCCAACCATAGCTTAGAGTGTCACAGAAAATAAGACTTACTTACCCCAGGACACTCATCTACATGTAGTAGAAAGCCAAACCAGTACTGAAACGAGAATCAGTAGAGGTAATGGTATATATAAGAGTATATCGTCGATCTGAAAAACAGAATTTATGCTTACCTGATAAATTACTTTCTCCAACGGTGTGTCCGGTCCACGGCGTCATCCATTACTTGTGGGAAATATTCTCCCCCACAGGGAAAAGCAAGGAGAGCACACAGCAAGAGCTGTCCATATAGCTCCCCCTCTGGCTCCGCCCCCCAGTCATTCGACCGACGGTTAGGAGAAAAAGGAGAAACTATAGGGTGCCGTGGTGACTGTAGTGTATAAAGAAAAAAATTTTCAACCTGATTAGGAAACCAGGGCGGGCCGTGGACCGGACACACCGTTGGAGAAAGTAATTTATCAGGTAAGCATAAATTCTGTTTTCTCCAACATTGGTGTGTCCGGTCCACGGCGTCATCCATTACTTGTGGGAACCAATACCAAAGCTTTAGGACACGGATGAAGGGAGGGAGCAAATCAGGTTACCTAAATGGAAGGCACCACGGCTTGCAAAACCTTTCTCCCAAAAATAGCCTCCGAAGAAGCATAAGTATCAAATTTGTAGAATTTGGCAAAAGTGTGCAGAGAGGACCAAGTCGCTGCCTTACATATCTGATCAACAGAAGCCTCGTTCTTGTAGGCCCAAGTGGAAGCCACAGCCCTAGTAGAGTGAGCTGTGATTCGGTCAGGAGGTTGCCGTCCGGCAGTCTCATAAGCCAATCGGATAATGCTTTTCAGCCAGAAAGAGAGAGAGGTAGCAGTAGCTTTTTGACCTCTCCTCTTACCAGAGTAAACGACAAACAAAGATGAGGTTTGTCTAAAATCTTTTGTTGCTTCTAAGTAGAACTTTAAAGCACGAACAACATCTAAATTGTGTAATAAACGTTCCTTCTTTGAAACTGGATTCGGACACAGAGAAGGAACAACTATTTCCTGGTTAATATTCTTGTTGGAAACAACATTTGGAAGAAAACCAGGCTTAGTACGCAAAACAACCTTATCTGAATGGAAAACCAGATAGGGTGGATTACATTGCAAAGCAGATAATTCAGAAACTCTTCTAGCAGAAGAAATAGTAACCAAAAACAGAACTTTCCAAGATAATAACTTAATATCTATGGAATGTAAAGGTTCAAACGGAACCCCTTGAAGAACTGAAAGAACTAAATTTAGACTCCAAGGAGGAGTCATGGGTCTGTAAACAGGCTTGATTCTAACCAAAGCCTGAACAAAAGCTTGTACATCTGTCACAGCTGCCAGTCGTTTGTGTAACAAGACAGATAAAGCAGAAATCTGTCCTTTTAGAGAACTAGCTGACAACCCTTTATCCAAACCTTCTTGGAGAAAGGAGAGAATCTTTGGAATTTTAATCTTACTCCAGGAGAATCCCTTGGATTCACACCAGCAGATATATTTTTTCCATATTTTATGGTAAATCTTTCTAGTCACAGGTTTTCTGGCTTGGACCAGAGTATCTATCACAGAATTCGAAAACCCACGCTTGGATAAAATCAAGCGTTCAATTTCCAAGCAGTCAGCTGCAGAGAAACTAGATTTGGATGTTCGAATGGACCTTGTACTAGAAGATCCTGTCTCAAAGGTAGCTTCCATGATGGAGCCGATGACATTCACCAGGTCTGCATACCAAGTCCTGCGTGGCCACGCAGGAGCTATCAGAATCACAGAGGCCTTCTCCTGTTTGATCCTGGCTATGAGCCTGGGAAGGAGAGGAAACGGTGGAAACACATACGCTAGGTTGAACGACCAAGGCGCCACTAATGCATCCACTAGAGTCGCCTTGGGATCCCTGGATCTGGACCCGTAGCAAGGAATCTTGAAGTTCTGACGGGACGCCATTAGATCCATGTCTGGAATGCCCCATAATTGGGTTAACAGAGCAAAGACCTCCGGGTGGAGTTCCCACTCCCCCGGATGGAAAGTCTGACGACTCAAATAGTCCGCTTCCCAATTGTCTACTCCTGGGATGTGAATAGCAGATAGATGGCAGGAGTGATTCTCTGCCCATTGGATAATCTTGGTTACTTCATCGCTAGGGAACTCTTTGTTCCCCCCTGATGATTGATGTACGCAACAGTCGTTATGTTGTCCGACTGAAATCTTATGAACCTGGCTTCTGCTAGCTGAGGCCAAGCCAGGAGCGCATAGAATATTGCTCTTAGTTCCAAAATGTTTATCGGGAGAATTGACTCTTCCCGAGACCATAGGCCCTGAGCTTTCAGGGTGTCCTAGACCGCGCCCCACCCCAAGAGGCTGGCGTCGGTCGTGACGATGACCCACTCCGGTCTGCGGAAACTCATTCCCTGAGACAGGTGATCCTGGGTCAACCACCAGAGAAGTGAGTCCCTGGTTACCTGGTCTACTTGAATTTGGGGAGACAAGTCTGTATAGTCCCCATTCCACTGATTGAGCATGCACAGCTGTAATGGTCTTAGATGAATTTGAGCAAAAGGAACCACGTCCATTGCTGCGACCATTAGTCCTATTACTTCCATGCACTGAGCTATGGAGGGTTGAGGAATAGAATGAAGAACTCGACAACGTTTAGAAGCTTTAGCTTTCTGACTTCTGTCAGGAAGATCTTAATTTCCACAGAATCTATTATTGTTCCCAGAAAAGGAACCCTTGTGGACGGTGACAGTGAACTCTTTTCTATGTTCACCTTCCACCCGTGAGATCTGAGAAAAGCCAACACAATGTCTGTGTGGGCCCTTGCTTTGGAAAGAGAGACGACGCTTGGATTAGGATGTCTTCTAGATAAGGTGCTACAGCGATGCCCCTCGGCCTTAGGACCGCTAGAAGGGACCCTAGCACCTTTGTGAAAATTCTGGGAGCGGTGGCTAAACCGAATGGAAGAGCCACGAACTGGTAATGTTTGTCCAGAAAGGCAAACCTCAGGAACTGATGATGAGTTTTGTGGATTGGAATATGCAGATACGCATCCTTTAGATCCACGGTAGTCAAATATTGACCCTGCTGGATTGTTGGCAAGATTGTCCGAATGGTTTCCATTTTGAAGGATGGAACTCTGAGGAAGTTGTTTAATATCTTTAAATCCACAATTGGCCTGAAAGTTCCCTCTTGGTAGCAGCAGCAGGTTTCTTGGTCTGTTTACCCTTGTTCCAGCCTTGCATGGGCTTCCAAGCGGGTTTGGGCTGGGCCGCGTTACCTTCTTGTCTAGCGGCAGTGGAGTTATTAGCCGGTCCGTTCCTGAAATTGCGAAAGGAACGAAAATTAGACTTGTTCTTAGCCTTAAAAGGCCTATCCTGTGGGAGGGCATGGCCCTTACCCCCAGTGATGTCTGAAATAATTTCCTTCAATTCCGGCCCAAAAAGGGTCTTACCCTTGAAAGGAATATTAAGTAACTTATTCTTGGACGACACATCTGCCGACCAGGATTTTAGCCAAAGCGCCCTCCGCGCTACTATAGCAAAACCTGAGTTTTTCGCCGCCAATTTCGTTATTTGAAAGGCGGCATCCAATATAAAGGAATTAGCTAATTTTAATGCGTGAATTCTGTCCATGACTTCTTCATAGGAAGTCTCTTTCTGGAGCGACCTTTCTAGTTCCTCGGACCAAAAGGACGCCGCTGAAGTGACAGTAATAACACACGTAGCTGGTTGAAGGATGAACCCTTGCTGAACAAAAATCTTTTTAAGCAATCCTTCCAATTTTTTATCCATAGGATCTTTGAAAGCGCAGCTGTCCTCTATATGAATAGTGGTGCGCTTCGCTAGTGTTGAAACAGCTCCCTCAACCTTCGGGACCGTCTGCCATGCGTCCCTTCTAGGGTCTACTATGGGAAATATTTTCTTAAATATAGGATGTGGGGCAAAGGGTACACCTGGCTTCTCCCACTCCTTTTCCACTATGTTCGCTACCCTTTTGGGTATTGGAAAAGCGTCGTCGTGCACTGGGACCTCTAAAAATTTGTCCAATTTGCACAACTTCTCTGGTACTACCATAGAATCACAGTCATCCAGAGTAGCTAATACCTCCTTTAGCAAAGCGCGGAGATGTTCTAGCTTAAACTTAAATTCTACTATATCAGGTTCTGCCTGTTGAGAAATCTTTCCTGAGTCTGAAATTTCACCCTCAGACAGCCCTTCCCTCACAGCCAATTCCGATTGATGTGAGGGTAAAATAGATAAAGCATCGTCAGCGTCTGATTGTTCATCCCTTTTATCTGTATTTAAAGCTGAACAATCACGCTTTCTCTGAAATGCTGGCAGTTCGGATAAAAGATTTGCTATAGAATTATCCACTACTGCTGTTAATTGTTGCATAGAAATAAGCACTGGCGCGCTAGGTGTCGCCTGCGCGGGCAAAGCTGGTGTAGACACAGAAGGAGAGGATGTAGAACTATCCCCACTACCTTCATTAGATAAATCATCTTGGGCAACATTATGAAATGTAACAGAGCTGTCCTCATTTTGTTTGGACGCTATGGCACAATTATCACAAACACTCGAAGGGGGAACCACATTTGTCTCTACACACACAGAACATAGGTTATCTGATGGCACAGACATGTTAAACAGATTTAGGCAGGCAAACAATGCAATAAAAACGATTTTAAACAAAAACGTTACTGTCTCTTTAAATAATAAAATGACACACTTTATTTCTGAATGTTCAAAAAACTATGAAGGCAATATCCGATTTTTCTGAAATTTGGACCCCAGTGTCTTAATGCTTAGAAAGTATTGCACAGCAAATATGGAGACTCTAGCTCTTAAAACCAGCAAACCGGAGCTAATTGTTGGATTTAACCGTTTTTATACACCACAATCCCTGCTACAGCATTGCTGCAGCTTTTACCTTTCTTAGGGGTCAATCATCCACAGAAATAAGCCTTCTGGAGTCACTTTCTGAGCCACATGACCCTCTCACATGGAACTGCATGCACTGCCTTGAAATTAACTGAAGTGCCAAAATGAGGCCTCCTCCCTCAGTACACTAGAGTGAAGGGGCCTTCCTGACTAGATTTAGGTGTCTAAAGCAAGCCAGATCAAAAACGTCCCCAAGTGTATATGAGCTTATAAAACATTTCAATTGCCATCATATTGTAATAAAAAACAATCGATTTGGCCCCTGACAGTGTCTACCAGCATAAAAATCAAAAAGGGGAAGCCTGTTATCTTTTTTGCTGAGGTGAAAGAAAAATGGCTTACCGTTTTCCCTGAGGGGAAAAATGACTGTCATCTAGCATTAGCCTGTGTTGTTAGAAGGAGACTAGTCATACCTGAAGCAGATAAGTCTGCAAACTGTTACCCCCTACTGAAGTTCTCTGGTTTCAACAGTCCTGCGTGGTAACAGAAATGGATTTTAGTTACTTGTGCTAAAATCATAGCCCTCTTAAACAGAAATCTTCATCACTTTTCTGTTGTAGAGTAAATAGTACAAGCCAGCACTATTTTAAAATAACAAACTCTTGATAGAAGAATAAAAAACTACAACTAACACCACAAACTCCTCACCATCCCCGTGGAGATGCTACTTGTTCAGAGCGGCAAGGAGAATGACTGGGGGGCGGAGCCAGAGGGGGAGCTATATGGACAGCTCTTGCTGTGTGCTCTCCTTGCTTTTCCCTGTGGGGGAGAATATTTCCCACAAGTAATGGATGACGCCGTGGACCGGACACACCAATGTTGGAGAAAGGGAGGTAAGAGATGAATCTCTACGACCGATAACAGAGAACCTATCAAATAGACCCCATAGAAGGAGATCATTGAATTCAAATAGGCAATACTCTCTTCACATCCCTCTGACATTCACTGCACGCTGAGAGGAAAACCGGGCTCCAACCTGCTGCGGATCGCATATCAACGTAGAATCTAGCACAAACTTACTTCACCACCTCCACAGGAGGCAAAGTTTGTAAAACTGATTTGTGGGTGTGGTGAGGGGTGTATTTATAGGCATTTTGAGGTTTGGGAAACTTTGCCCCTCCTGGTAGGAATGTATATCCCATACGTCACTAGCTCATGGACTCTTGCTAATTACATGAAAGAAATGGTATCCTCTATCTGAATTGTGAACTTTTTTGACCTTACTGCCTCTTTAAATGAATCTAAATGTTTGCAATAACTATTTGTTAAACGGGAGCTTCTTGCAAAGTAGATTTAAGAGACAGGAAAGTCAAAAATGCCATTGATTTAAAAAGCACATACAATTGACTTCTATTAGCAAATTTACTATGTTCTTTTGGTGCCCTTTATTGAAACCATATCTAGGTATGTTCAGGAGCAGAAATACACAGAGCTAACTGGTGAATGGTAGCTACACACATATGCCACTCATTGACTCACCAGGTGTATTTAACAAGGTTACATTTATTGTGTGCATATATTCTACACTTTTTATTCCCTTTATCAGAAACTGAAGGAGATAAGAATTCCAAACATTTGCACAAGCCTGTTTAACATTACCATACATGTTCATTTCTACCTGTTTTGGAGAGCGATTTAAAAAGTTCTGACAGTGCCCTCTGTTTCTGCATGAGGATGTGCTTAGCCTCAGACTTCTGTTTGTCCTTTTCAGCAGTCTGATCAACCGACAGGTTTTGAAGCTCTTTCAGTGAATCAATGATTCCCTCTGAAATAGATAAGATTATGAGGAACACTGTACATACATTCAAACCAGATACTTTATCTGGAAAGATCTTATCACAAAGTACATACTATGTATCATCATCATCAAAAAAAATAATAAAAACAACTGAAACCCACCACCCCACCGTTTGCTGTGGTGGTATTAAAGGGAGATTCCGCTCAAATTTAAATGTACATAAATAAATTGCATCTTTGAATAAAAACACATTTGCAATATACATACATTGGCAAAAATGCTTCTTGTAAAAGTTACCACTGTTTTATTGTTAACATCTTTTCTCTACACGTGCATGTGAAGCTTAGCTAGATATTCTCAGTGCACCAGCATCTTAAATACTGCAGCTGCTCAGAGCCAGTGGAGGTTTGAATCATGTCAGCAATTTTCAAATGTAGTCATTACCATATGGCAAAAGCACCGTAGGTTATCTTATCAAGTGATGTGTTTAAAATGCTGGTGCACGGTGCATACTTAAATACACTTTTGAAACAGCTATAGCTTTTTTTTTTTTTTTTTTTTTTTAAAAGATTTTTTTATTGAGAACCAAAAGTACATACAGTCAATAAACAAAAAGGAAAAATTATTTTCCATAAAGACTTCAAAGTGAGTACATAGATTTGACAAGTAACGTCCAGACATATTGCCGAGTGATAAACATCCAAGTATACTTTAAACAAGATGTGTATTTCTAGATATCAGTTGAGAAGTATCCTCGGGTTTCATAGGGATCTCAAATAGTGAAATGTAAATCTAGCATCTGTAATAAAAAGGTTGTAAGTGACCAATATAACCACATATATCAAGTATCAGGACGGTCTCTAGTTCATCTTGGTTATTCAGTGGTATTGTGTGGGAGGGATAGGTCAAAGGAAAAAGGGCAAGGGAGTCATCTCATGGGAGGTGGTGGGAAAATCTAGGTAGGAAAGGGGGCTGGGGTAGGAGGAAACAGAGTAGAGAGAGTGATAATGACAATAGCATTATAGAGAGTAAGGGGGAGGAGGAGGAGAGGAAAAAAAAAAAAAAAGGGGAGGGTTATAACAGCTTGTGCACAGTGTCCCCGGGCCCAGTTGTCTACAGGAAAGGACAGCGGCATGAGGGAGCATTCGGATCACAGCTATAGCTTTTATTAGAATAATTTTTGCTAATATATGTGTATTACAAAAATGCTTCTATTCAAAACTGAAATGTATCCATGTGAATTCCAATTTTGCATGGAATGTCACTTTAAATGAAGATGATTACCTGAATTCAAAATGTTCCAACATTAGGAAAGTCAGTAATCTGAACGGTTTGCGTGTTTAAGGTGCTATGTAATCATAAGAGTTGTTAAAGGGACAGTGTAGACCCAATACTTATTCTTTATTAATTATTGTTACATACCAGACAAACATCTTGCAACAGGTGCCACATCTATAAGCTTATAAGCACATGAACATTTTAAATAAACACTGTTAGCAACCAAAAATGGATGCCAAGCTCCGACCATAGCTATTTTCTTGTCCAGATAGCCGTTTTCTTGTTTAGCAGTGCACATTTACTATTTTTCAGTTAGCCATTTCAAATTGCACATGCACAAATTAGCATCCAAATTGGCTCCTAACAAACAATGATTTAAATGTTTCATGTACTTCTTACAAGCTTATAGATGTGGGACCAGTTGCAGGACGCTTCTCTGGTACATAGAAATAAATCACAATTACTGTCCCTTGCCATGAGCTGCACATAGTTATTCATACTGTAGTTTCCTATGATCTTTCTGAGCAACCAATCCCCTTTTTAGGCACTACATCTATACACCAATAGAGACGTGCTCTTTACAGGTCTATATTAGTAAAAATATGTAAAAGGAGAGGATACAGAAGAATGTCACAGAGACTGACTTTTACAAAAAGATTTATAAAAATATTAAGGAACACAATGTTAATATTTACTAATCTTTCCCTCCATGCAATTATTAATAAAGTAGTAACAAAGAAAATAAATTGTTGGCATACAATTCCTAACCTGTGAAATCATTAAGACTTTCAAATAAACTGGGCACTGTGTTTTTCTTTATAAATGCACCACAAAGTTTCTTCATTTTTTTAGTCAGCTTGGGAAGACGCCATTGAAGAGATTCGGTTGCATAAAACTCCTGTTCCAAGCCCTCTCCAGATGTAAGCTGTGAAAATTCCACAAATGAATGTGTGAGTGTTTACATGTAGAACATTGGGCCTTTAGTTGCGTAATGAAAACAATGATGAAATGTACAGTACAATAATAGGTTAATAAATAAAATCTCTTGCCATTTTAAAATAACAAAAAAGACCATACCGGTGTGTTGTCAGTTCTTGTTAATGTACTGCAAAAAACTAAATTCAGATGCTGTTTCATGTTTCCTTTAGCATCAGACGGCTCCTCCTGAACACTTTCAATGAGAGCAGGGTAGCATGGCGCACAAAGGGCAGATTCAAATTTCTTCATGTACTTAAAGAGGGTTCTATGAGAGAAAGAAAAAACAATTTAGGCTTACATGATAAATTTGTTTCATTCATGGTGGTTAGTGTCCACAAGTCATTACACCTGGGATTTAACTCCTTGGAGGAGACAAAGATTCCCAAAAGGGGAAATGAGCTGCAAACTAGTACTGCCAATGGAAGGAGGAAAAGCAGGAGAAACATTAAGGGATAGAGGTGCCAGAAGATACAAAAAAGTATTGGGCCACTATTTTTGGCGGGGTCGTGGACTCTCGCTGCCAGGAAATAAAGGAATTTATCTGGTAAGCATAAATGTAGTTTTCTTTCCAAAGGCAGGAAGAGTCCAGGACTTCATTCATTACTGTTGGGAACCTATACCCAAGCTATAGAGGACACAGAGTGAAACATGGGAGGGCAAAAAGAAAAGGCGGACCTCAATCTGAAGGCACCACCGCTTGCAACACTTTTCTCCCAAAGGCATCTTCAGCTGAAGTAAAAACATCAAACTTCTAAAATTTTGAAAAAGTATGTATGTAAGGAGGACCAGGTAGCAGCCTTACAAATCTGATCCACAGAAGCGTTGTTCTTAAAAGCCCAAGAATAAGATACTGCCCTAGTGGAATGAGCCGTAATCCTCTCAGAAGGCTGTTGACCGGCCGTCTCATAGGCCAAATGGAAGATACTTTGTTCTGAACCAGAAGGAAAGAGAAATAGCAGAGGCCTTCTGACCCTTGTGTTTTCCAGCATATAACACAAATAAGGATGAGAATAGTCTGAAATCCTTAGTCGCCTGAAGGTAGAATTTTAAGGCACCTACCACATCCAGATTGTGGAGCAAACGTTCTTTTGAAGAAGGGGGGTTTGGACACAAGGAAGGAACAACAATCTCCTGATTGATTTTGCGGTCCGAGAACACCTTAGGTAGGAAACCTAACTTAGTACGCAGCACTGCCTTATCGGCATGGAACACAAGGTAAGGGGGGGGGGTGTCGCACTGTAAAGCAGAGATCTCAGAAACTCTGCGGGCAGAAGCGATAGCCAAAAAAACCACAAAACATTCCAGGATAAAAGTTTAAGATCAACAGAATGCATAGACTCAAACGGAGCCTGCTACAGAACACAAAGAACCAGATTAAGACTCCAAGGAGGAGCAACAGGTTTAAACACAGGCCTGATTCTCGCCAGGGCGTGAACAAAGGACTGCACGTCAGATTTGCTAATCTCTTGTACAGTAAAACAGACAGGGCAGAGATCTGAACCTTGAGAGAGCTGGCTGATAGACCCTTTTCCAAACCAGCCTGTAAAAAAAAAAAAAAGACAAGATCCTTGCAACCTTCACTTTGTGCCAAGGAAAAATAAGTTCCTCACACAAAAGTAGATAGGTACGCCACACCTTTTGATAAATATGGTGAGTGACCGGTTTGCTATCTTAGATCAGGGTGTCTATGACACTATCTAATAACCCTATCCTAGACAGGACATTCAATCTCCACACAGTCAGTCTCAGAGAAAATAGGTTTTGATGCAAGAAAGGACCCTGAATTAGCAGGTCTGTCCGAGACGGTAACCCCCACGGAGGGGAAAAGGACATCTTTGCCAGGTCTGCAAACCAGGTCCTGCGAGGCCAAGATGGAGCTATTAGAATAGCAGGTGCTTGTTCCTGCTTGATGCAGGCGATGACTCGAGGTAGAAAAGCCAATGGAGGTAAAAGATATGAGTCTGAACCTCCATGGAACTGCTAACGCATCCACCAGTTCCACCTGAGAATCCCACTCTCTCGACCCATGCCTGGGAAGTTTCGTATTGAGAAAGGAAACCATGAGGTCGATCTCTGGAACCCCCCACCTGAGTGTTATCTTGGAGAATACCTCGGGGTGGAGGGCCCACTCCCCTGGGTGGAAGAACTGTCTGTTGAGGAAGTCTGCTTCCCAATTGTCCACCCCCGGGAAGTTAATCACAGAGAGAAAACAATTTGATGTAAGCAACATCAACAATGATTGATTGTGAATGAATTGATTGTGAATGAATGATTGATTGTAACAATGATTGATGTAAGCAACAGAGGATATGTTGTTTGATTGAAATCTTATATACCGTGCGGAAGGTAGTTGAGGCCACGCTAGGAGAGCATTGAAGATTTGCTCGTAGCTACAAGATGTTGATAGGAAGAGCTGACTCCTCCCGAGACCAAGTCCCCTGCGCCTTCCGGTGACCCCAGACTACTCCCCAACCTAAAAAGGCTGGCGTCCATGGTAACAATCTCCCGAAATGGTCTCAAAAACATGTGCCTTGGGACAGGTGATCTTGACTGAGCCACCAGTAGAGAATCTCTAGTCCTCCTGTCCAGGGATATACATTGAGAAAGGTTTGAATTATCGCCGTTCCATTGCTTCAGCATGCATAACTGTAGTGGTCATTGATGGAAGCGGGCAAAAGGAATAATTGTTCATGGAGGACACCATGAGATCAATTACTTCCATGCACAGGGCCACTGAAGGATTTAAGGTTGTCTGAAGAGACAGGTCGAAAAAAATTTTCATCGCGATTGAGTCGATGATTGCTCCCAGAAAGACTACCTTGGTAGAGGGGACCAGGGAGCTCTTCTCAAGGTTGATCTTCCATCTGTGAGTCTGAAGGAGACACTGAAGACTCTCCGTGTGATATCTTGCCAAACGAAAAGATGGAGCCTGAACCAAGATATCGTCCAGGTAAGGGGCTACGACTATACCCTAGGATCGGGCTACTGCCAGAAGAGCTGCAAACTGCAGAAACTGGACATGGACCTTGTGGATTGGAACATGCAGGTATGCATCCTTTAGATCGATAGTAGTCATAAATTGACCCTCAAGGATCAAAGGAAGAATGGACCTGATAGTCTCCATTTTGAACAATGGTACTTGAAACTTGTAACAGTGGAAATGGAGTCCAGATCTAGACCTAGACCAAACAAGATCTTTCCCTTGAAAGGTAATGAAAGCAGTCTAGTCTTGGAGACCATATCTGCGGACCATGACTTTAACCAAAGTGCCCTGCGAGACAGGACATCAAAACGTGAGGATTTAGCGCTCAGGCAGGTAATCTGCATGTTAGTGTGGCAGATAAAGGAATTTGCAATATTGATAGCCTTGATTCGGTCATAGATCTCTAGAGGAGATTCCACTTCAATTAACTCTGATAAGGAGTCACCCAAGTACTTTGCAGCACCTGCGACCGAGGCCACCGCTGCTGCAGGTTGAAAATGAAGACCCATGTGTTGAAAGATTCTTCTCAAATAATCCTCCAATTGCCTATCCATTGGATCCTTAAAGGAGGTACTATCCTCTAGAGGAATAGTAGTTATCTTAGCAAGAGAGGAAATGGCACCATCCACCTTGGAAATGGAGCTCTAAAGTTCCAAATTGGTGTCTGGTACTGGAAACATTTTCTTAAAGGAAGCAGAGGGAGAAAAAACAGAATTTATGTTTACCTGATAAATTACTTTCTCCAACGGTGTGTCCGGTCCACGGCGTCCTCCTTACTTGTGGGATATTCTCTTCCCCAACAGGAAATGGCAAAGAGCCCAGCAAAGCTGGTCACATGATCCCTCCTAGGCTCCGCCTACCCCAGTCATTCGACCGACGTTAAGGAGGAATATTTGCATAGGAGAAACCATATGGTACCGTGGTGACTGTAGTTAAAGAAAATAAATTATCAGACCTGATTAAAAAAACCAGGGCGGGCCGTGGACCGGACACACCGTTGGAGAAAGTAATTTATCAGGTAAACATAAATTCTGTTTTCTCCAACATAGGTGTGTCCGGTCCACGGCGTCATCCTTACTTGTGGGAACCAATACCAAAGCTTTAGGACACGGATGAAGGGAGGGAGCAAATCAGGTCACCTAAATGGAAGGCACCACGGCTTGCAAAACCTTTCTCCCAAAAATAGCCTCAGAAGAAGCAAAAGTATCAAACTTGTAAAATTTGGTAAAAGTGTGCAGTGAAGACCAAGTCGCTGCCCTACATATCTGATCAACAGAAGCCTCGTTCTTGAAGGCCCATGTGGAAGCCACAGCCCTAGTGGAATGAGCTGTGATTCTTTCGGGAGGCTGCCGTCCGGCAGTCTCGTAAGCCAATCTGATGATGCTTTTAATCCAAAAAGAGAGAGAGAGGTAGAAGTTGCTTTTTGACCTCTCCTTTTACCGGAATAAACAACAAACAAGGAAGATGTTTGTCTAAAATCCTTTGTAGCATCTAAATAGAATTTTAGAGCGCGAACAACATCCAAATTGTGCAACAAACGTTCCTTCTTTGAAACTGGTTTCGGACACAGAGAAGGTACGATAATCTCCTGGTTAATGTTTTTGTTAGAAACAACTTTTGGAAGAAAACCAGGTTTAGTACGTAAAACCACCTTATCTGCATGGAACACCAGATAAGGAGGAGAACACTGCAGAGCAGATAATTCTGAAACTCTTCTAGCAGAAGAAATTGCAACTAAAAACAAAACTTTCCAAGATAATAACTTAATATCAACGGAATGCAAGGGTTCAAACGGAACCCCCTGAAGAACTGAAAGAACTAAATTGAGACTCCAAGGAGGAGTCAAAGGTTTGTAAACAGGCTTAATTCTAACCAGAGCCTGAACAAAGGCTTGAACATCTGGCACAGCGGCCAGCTTTTTGTGAAGTAACACAGACAAGGCAGAAATCTGTCCCTTCAGGGAACTTGCAGATAATCCTTTTTCCAATCCTTCTTGAAGGAAGGATAGAATCCTAGGAATCTTAACCTTGTCCCAAGGGAATCCTTTAGATTCACACCAACAGATATATTTTTTCCAAATTTTGTGGTAAATCTTTCTAGTTACAGGCTTTCTGGCCTGAACAAGAGTATCGATAACAGAATCTGAGAATCCTCGCTTCGATAAGATCAAGCGTTCAATCTCCAAGCAGTCAGCTGGAGTGAAACCAGATTCGGATGTTCGAACGGACCCTGAACAAGAAGGTCTCGTCTCAAAGGTAGCTTCCAAGGAGGAGCCGATGACATATTCACCAGATCTGCGTACCAAGTCCTGCGTGGCCACGCAGGAGCTATCAAGATCACCGACGCCCTCTCCTGATTGATCCTGGCTACCAGCCTGGGGATGAAAGGAAACGGCTGGAACACATAAGCTAGTTTGAAGGTCCAAGGTGCTACTAGTGCATCCACTAGAGCCGCCTTGGGATCCCTGGATCTGGACCCGTAGCAAGGAACTTTGAAGTTCTGACGAGAGGCCATCAGATCCATGTCTGGAATGCCTCACAGCTGAGTGACTTGGGCAAAGATTTCCGGATGGAGTTCCCACTCCCCCGGATGCAATGTCTGACGACTCAGAAAATCCGCTTCCCAATTTTCCACTCCTGGGATGTGGATAGCAGACAGGTGGCAGGAGTGAGACTCCGCCCATAGAATGATTTTGGTCACTTCTTCCATCGCCAGGGAACTCCTTGTTCCCCCCTGATGGTTGATGTACGCAACAGTTGTCATGTTGTCTGATTGAAACCGTATGAACTTGGCCCTCGCTAGCTGAGGCCAAGCCTTGAGAGCATTGAATATCGCTCTCAGTTCCAGAATATTTATCGGTAGAAGAGATTCTTCCCGAGACCAAAGACCCTGAGCTTTCAGGGATCCCCAGACCGCGCCCCAGCCCATCAGACTGGCGTCGGTCGTGTATAGTCCCCATTCCACTGACTGAGCATGCACAGTTGTAATGGTCTTAGATGAATGCGTGCAAAAGGAACTATGTCCATTGCCGCTACCATCAACCCGATCACTTCCATGCACTGAGCTATGGAAGGAAGAGGAACGGAATGAAGTATCCGACAAGAGTCTAGAAGTTTTGTTTTTCTGGCCTCTGTCAGAAAAATCCTCATTTCTAAGGAGTCTATTATTGTTCCCAAGAAGGGAACCCTTGTTGACGGAGATAGAGAACTCTTTTCCACGTTCACTTTCCATCCGTGAGATCTGAGAAAGGCCAGGACAATGTCCGTGTGAGCCTTTGCTTGAGGAAGGGACGACGCTTGAATCAGAATGTCGTCCAAGTAAGGTACTACTGCAATGCCCCTTGGTCTTAGCACAGCTAGAAGGGACCCTAGTACCTTTGTGAAAATCCTTGGAGCAGTGGCTAATCCGAAAGGAAGCGCCACGAACTGGTAATGTTTGTCCAGGAATGCGAACCTCAGGAACCGATGATGTTCCTTGTGGATAGGAATATGTAGATACGCATCCTTTAAATCCACCGTGGTCATGAATTGACCTTCCTGGATGGAAGGAAGAATAGTTCGAATGGTTTCCATCTTGAACGATGGAACCTTGAGAAACTTGTTTAAGATCTTGAGATCTAAGATTGGTCTGAACGTTCCCTCTTTTTTGGGAACTATAAACAGATTGGAGTAGAACCCCATCCCTTGTTCTCTTAATGGAACGGGATGAATCACTCCCATTTTTAACAGGTCTTCTACACAATGTAAGAATGCCTGTCTTTTTATGTGGTCTGAAGACAACTGAGACCTGTGGAACCTCCCCCTTGGGGGAAGTCCCTTGAATTCCAGAAGATAACCTTGGGAGACTATTTCTAGCGCCCAAGGATCCAGAACATCTCATGCCCAAGCCTGAGCGAAGAGAGAGAGTCTGCCCCCCACCAGATCCGGTCCCGGATCGGGGGCCAACATTTCATGCTGTCTTGGTAGCAGTGGCAGGTTTCTTGGCCTGCTTTCCCTTGTTCCAGCCTTGCATTGGTCTCCAAGCTGGCTTGGCTTGAGAAGTATTACCCTCTTGCTTAGAGGACGTAGCACTTTGGGCTGGTCCGTTTCTACGAAAGGGACGAAAATTAGGTTTATTTTTTTTTTTTATTTTTTTTTGCCTTGAAAGGCCGATCCTGAGGAAGGGCGTGGCCCTTACCCCCAGTGATATCCGAGATAATCTCTTTCAAGTCAGGGCCAAACAGCGTTTTCCCCTTGAAAGGAATGTTAAGTAACTTGTTCTTGGAAGACGCATCAGCCGACCAAGATTTCAACCAAAGCGCTCTGCGCGCCACAATAGCAAACCCAGAATTCTTAGCCGCTAACCTAGCCAATTGCAAAGTGGCGTCTAGGGTGAAAGAATTAGCCAATTTGAGAGCATTGATTCTGTCCATAATCTCCTCATAAGGAGGAGAATCACTGTCGACCGCCTTTATCAGCTCATCGAACCAGAAACATGCGGCTGTAGCGACAGGGACAATGCATGAAATTGGTTGTAGAAGGTAACCCTGCTGAACAAACATCTTTTTAAGCAAACCTTCTAATTTTTTATCCATAGGATCTTTGAAAGCACAACTATCCTCTATGGGTATAGTGGTGCGTTTGTTTAAAGTAGAAACCGCTCCCTCGACCTTGGGGACTGTCTGCCATAAGTCCTTTCTGGGGTCGACCATAGGAAACAATTTTTTAAATATGGGGGGAGGGACGAAAGGAATACCGGGCCTTTCCCATTCTTTATTAACAATGTCCGCCACCCGCTTGGGTATAGGAAAAGCTTCTGGGAGCCCCGGCACCTCTAGGAACTTGTCCATTTTACATAGTTTCTCTGGGATGACCAACTTGTCACAATCATCCAGAGTGGATAATACCTCCTTAAGCAGAATGCGGAGATGTTCCAACTTAAATTTAAATGCAATCACATCAGGTTCAGCTTGTTGAGAAATGTTCCCTGAATCAGTAATTTCTCCCTCAGACAAAACCTCCCTGGCCCCATCAGACTGAGTTAGGGGCCCTTCAGAAATATTAATATCAGCGTCGTCATGCTCTTCAGTATCTAAAACAGAGCAGTCGCGCTTACGCTGATAAGTGTTCATTTTGGCTAAAATGTTTTTGACAGAATTATCCATTACAGCCGTTAATTGTTGCATAGTAAGGAGTATTGGCGCGCTAGATGTACTAGGGGCCTCCTGAGTGGGCAAGACTCGTGTAGACGAAGGAGGGAATGATGCAGTACCATGCTTACTCCCCTCACTTGAGGAATCATCTTGGGCATCATTGTCATTGTCACATAAATCACATTTATTTAAATGAATAGGAATTCTGGCTTCCCCACATTCAGAACACAGTCTATCTGGTAGTTCAGACATATTAAACAGGCATAAACTTGATAACAAGTACAAAAAACGTTTTAAAATAAAACCGTTACTGTCACTTTAAATTTTAAACTGAACACACTTTATTACTGCAAATGCGAAAAAACATGAAGGAATTGTTCAAAATTTACTAAATTTTCACCACAGTGTCTTAAAGCCTTAAAAGTATTGCACACCAAATTTGGAAGCTTTAACCCTTAAAATAACGGAACCGGAGCCGTTTTGAACATTAACCCCTTTACAGTCCCTGGTATCTGCTTTGCTGAGACCCAACCAAGCCCCAAGGGGAATACGATACCAAATGACGCCTTCAGAAAGTCTTTTCTAAGTATCAGAGCTCCTCTCACATGCGACTGCATGCCATGCCTCTCAAAAACAAGTGCGCAACACCGGCGCGAAAATGAGACTCTGCCTATGCTTTGGGAAAGCCCCTAAAGAATAAGGTCTAAAACAGTGCCTGCCGATATTATTATATCAAAATACCCAGATAAAATGATTCCTCAAGGCTAAATATGTGTTAATAATCAATCGATTTAGCCTAAAAAAAGTCTACAGTCTTAATAAGCCCTTTTTGAAGCCCTTATTTACAATCGTAATAAACATGGCTTACCGGATCCCAGAGGGAAAATGACAGCTTCCAGCATTACATCGTCTTGTTAGAATGTGTCATACCTCAAGCAGCAAGAGACTGCTCACTGTTCCCCCAACTGAAGTTAATTGCTCTCAACAGTCCTGTGTGGAACAGCCATGGATTTTAGTGACGGTTGCTAAAATCATTTTCCTCATACAAACAGAAATCTTCATCTCTTTTCTGTTTCTGAGTAAATAGTACATACCAGCACTATTTCAAAATAACAAACTCTTGATTGAATAATAAAAACTACAGTTAAACACTAAAAAACTCTAAGCCATCTCCGTGGAGATGTTGCCTGTACAACGGCAAAGAGAATGACTGGGGTAGGCGGAGCCTAGGAGGGATCATGTGACCAGCTTTGCTGGGCTCTTTGCCATTTCCTGTTGGGGAAGAGAATATCCCACAAGTAAGGATGACGCCGTGGACCGGACACACCTATGTTGGAGAAAGGAGTACCAATTATCTCCCATTCCTTCATAATAATGTCTGCCCTTCGGACAGGAACCGGAAAGGTCTCAGGGGCCTTCTTGACGTCATAGACCCTATCTAATTTAGGAATCTTAGGTTCAACGGAAGACTTGGAGTCAGGGACCTCTAAGGTAGACAAAACCTCCTGCAGAAGGAAACAAAGGTGTTCTAATTTAAACCTAAAGTTATTTCTTCTTAACACCACCTCTGCCATCTTTCTTAGTGACGAAAGGCAAAGAATAACTGGGGGTATGGGGGAATTGGGAGGGGTATTTATAGCCTTTGGCTGGGGTGTCTTTGCCTCCTCCTGGTGGCCAGGTGTTGATATTCCCAACAGTAATGAATGAAGTCGTTTACTCTCCCTGCCTTTGGAAAGAAATATAAGACTGCAATACTCTTGCAAAATTGGCTATTTATACAGAATTTGACAAACTGATTGCATGTACATTCAAAGGACCCTTTGAACACATTTTCGTCATTGAGGGCTAGCATTATACATGCCTAATTGCTTAGCTGAAAAATATATATATAATGCCTCTTGTATTATCGGGTCCTTGACGGCCAGTGGTAAACCTTAAATGATCCAGATCCACGTCGTTAAGTAATATTCCAATTTTATCTACAAGCTAATAATTTGTTGTACAACTAAACCTCTAAATTGATTAGCAAGATGGGTTGAAAATACTGACAATTCAATCAGTTTTTTCCACGATTTAGGAATGGTTACAATGGTAGCAGTTAATAATTTCTTAAGACACAAACCTCTGTCTGTCTCTTACAAGAGCAAACACTACTCCATGAACAGTTGGGCAAAAATCAACAGTTTGATTTTAAAACTAGTAGAAAGTGCATTTGTTGGATAGGGGCTCATTGGCTGATAAGGAATACCCTTATGTCTTTCCTTATGTCTCTGGGATGCTGCAATGTCTGGCCATTGAATTTGAGAAATAGGATCCACTTCTGCCCGTCTCAGTGATGGGAGTCTGTTTGCCAAAATGTGATCCACTTTGTTCCCTTTGACATAAAAAGTTTGCTTTAGCAGCTGGAGTTGGGTTTGCAGGTATTCTATATAGCTTGTTTAAGCTTTTTAACTCAAATCTGGACAGCACTAGCTAAAGAAGCTATACTTCTAGGAGAAGGCTTTCATTTTTATAAGCATTTACAAAAGGTATGTTCACACTAGTAACACATCCATCTGTGTTTAACTGCACAGCTGTCTCCCTCCCTACTCAAGCTATTTTTTTCCTACATCAGCTTCAGTTGGAGGTACAGAGGCCGTTGCTGTCTGTCCAATAGAAAACAACTGAGTGTACTTCCGGTGCTCTGTACAATGGGTTGAGCTGCGATAAAACTCATTGCGTAACTCCTCAAATAGATAATGCCCGTGGTTTAGAAAAGAGAACTACCATAATCAATATTTAGCAGTAGTAGGGGAATAGTTTGTGTGCTCAGATATTTGAGCACTTGTATCTTGAAATAAATCAAAAGTGAGAGTACTGTAAAGTATTGAAGTCTTACTGCTTTGCAAGCAGCAATGATAGAATACTAAAGGTTATGTAAACAAAACTGGCTAGAGGCACCTTAACTAGCAAATTGTGGCAGTCTCACAATGCATTCACCGTCTTTAATTGTATTGTGTACATGTGTTTAACACAGCCAATGAAACCATGCTAAGAAATGTATTCTTACACAAATAAATGTTCGCTAGTATGTTCACTAACTGCTGCCAACCCACAGACATCTATAAGCACAATTAGTTTAAATAGAAAAAGGGAGAAGTCTGGGGTGCAAGGTATGAACCTGGAAGTAATCTCAGAATTTAAAATATGGCATTAATGGGGAAACGGTAATCTCTTTAGCTGTACTCTTACCGATGGGTTTTTTCCACTGACTGCTTCACTGACCAAAAACTGACATCATTCCACCTGGAAATCTTTACAAAATCCTGCAAAAGATACTGACTTTTAATATAATTCATCATAAAACTACATTATAAGCATTAAAGGGACACTGTACCCAAAAATGTAATTTCGTGATTCAGATTGAACATGAAATTTCAAGCAAATTTCGAATTTACTCCTATTATCAAATTATCTTCATTCTCTTGGTATCTTTATTTGAAATGCAAGAATGTAAGTTTAGATGCCGGCCCATTTTTTGTGAACAACCTGGGTTGTCCTTGCTGATTGGTGGATAAATTCATCCACCAATAAAAAAGTGCTGCAAAGAGTACTAAAACCAAAAAAAGCTTAGATGCCTTCTTTTTAAAAAAATGATAGCAAGAGAACAAAGAAAAATTGATAATAGGAGTAAATTAGAAAGTTGCTTAAAATGGCATGCTCTTTCTGAATTACAAATGAACAAATTTGGGTTCAGGCTCTCTGGGATGTTTGAGACTATTTCACAACAAATAAAAAGAAAAACACTAAGTTGTTTGCCTCAATTATTGAAATTATATATACAGATAATCAAAAGCCATTTCAATTTGACACATTAGTACTTTATTTATAAAGGATATTAAAGAGCCATTAAATTGCAAAAAAAAATGACACTCTAAAAGTACTGCACAGGAGTTGCAGAGAACTGCTGGTCCTGAGAAGAAACCGCTACTAAACACATTCAGCAGAAGTAATAACACATCTGGATGGTGCAACTACCGCTGCTTATTGGGTCAGCGGCTGTTTCTATTTGGGGCAACATATCTATGCGGTTCCCAAGCAGTACGTAAACTACATATTAAACCTATTTGAGGTGTTAAACACATAGATTTACACAAATTAGACCATCTCTCTCCCCCCACGATAGTGGTCCTTTAAACACCAAAAATAAATACTATTTGAAGTGCATCTGTTTCAGACAGCATGTTATTAAAGGCTATAAAGAAGCATTGCCTCATTCTTAATCTGTTTATTTTAAGCCACCTTTGAATATGAACACCTGGAATTTAATATCAATTTAAAAGAATATTACACTGGAAAAAGTGCAGAATTCTTCCTTCATCTGGAAACTAATTATGCCCCAGCCCTGAATCTTAGTTTCCACATTTCCTTGATTGTAGTATAGAATTAATCTATACGTGCCTTGTTCAGTATGTGCCGCAGATAACCAACATTTAAGTCTGGATCCTTGTCACCTATAGCAGTTATAACTGGCCTGAGAAACAAACTGTCTGCACTTTTTGTCATATTCACTTACATTACTATCAGTGATTATATTCATAATTTTGATATAGAATTATTGCCAAAATCCTTGTTTTTAATAGTTTACGCATCATTTTCATTCACTTTTCCAAAGCAGTTTGCAAGCTTGGCCAAGCCCATGTCAGCTATTTATTGCAAGCACTGTGAATAGATACTAGTACAGTACTTTTTGAAGTCTGAACGAATAATGTAAACACTCTCACATACCTTTAGTTCCTTTTCAAGAGGTTGACGTGATTCCGTGATTTTGGCTTGGACAGATGAGGAGAATTGCTTGTAATAATTGTACAGATGCCAAAATATGCTGCAGAGAGGAACTGAGACAAAAATAGGAGAAAATGTTAGACTAATTAAATATATATTTCCTTGCTAAAATAAAATATTTTACTTGTAGCTGGATGCCAATTTAATGCTAAAAACAGTGTTATTACCTTTTGCCTCCACCTGAGGCGCAAGCAGTATATGGCAATGGAAAACGAGCAATACATGAAGTCGCTCATGAAATTCCCCCAGACTGGAGCCCTCTATAAATGCTTGTAGTGTCTTCACAATGGACTGCAATGTCAGCTCTTCACCACCCTCTGTGCCACCAAGCAAAAAAGCAAACAAACATGAAGTACATCACTGATATTGTGCTACTGTAAGAATGGTTGCATAAAATAGGTTACCTTGTTCTTGTTCACTCTGCAGATATTTTTCAACCATCTGATAAATAGAAAACCAATGTCTGGCAGAATTTTGCGCATGTCTCAGGACAACATTGTCAAAATTTATGGACCAACAGCTAAAAAATCAGAATAAAATTAGTTTCAGCAAATCTAATTTAACATTTTTTTTTAAAATAAAGACCAGTTACGCATTTCAACAACAAATACCAAGAAAAAGTAAATTATATAATAGAAGTAAAATGAAAAGTCTCTTAAATGAACAGTAAATATCTTGAGATTTGTATATATAATGTTTATCTATAATGGAACAACTTTGCAATACATTTTAATTATTTATTTTGCCCCTCCCCTCTTTTTTTAATGAGACTGAAATAATGTGGAGACAAAAGCGACGCCCAAATTTTTTGGCGCCAAAAAAGACGCCCACATTATTTGGCGCCTAAATGCTTTTTGCGCCAAAAATGACGCAACATCTGGAACGCCGACATTTTTGGCGCAAAATAACGTCAAAAAATGACGCAACTTCCGGCGACACGTATGACGCCGGAAACGGAAATGAATTTTTGCGCCAAAAAAGTCCGCGCCAAAAATGACGCAATAAAATGAAGCATTTTCAGCCCCCGCGAGCCTAACAGCCCACAGGGAAAAAGTCAAATTTTTGAGGTAAGAAAAAATATGATAATTAAAGCATAATCCCAAATATGAAACTGACTGTCTGGAAATAAGGAAAGTTGAACATTCTGAGTCAAGGCAAATAAATGTTTGAATACATATATTTAGAACTTTATAAATAAAGTGCCCAACCATAGCTTAGAGTGTCACAGAAAATAAGACTTACTTACCCCAGGACACTCATCTACATGTTTGTAGAAAGCCAAACCAGTACTGAAACGAGAATCAGTAGAGGAAATGGTAAATATAAGAGTATATCGTCGATCTGAAAAGGGAGGTAAGAGATGAATCTCTACGACCGATAACAGAGAACCTTATGAAATAGACCCCGTAGAAGGAGATCACTGCATTCAATAGGCAATACTCTCCTCACATCCCTCTGACATTCACTGCACGCTGAGAGGAAAACCGGGCTCCAACTTGCTGCGGAGCGCATATCAACGTAGAATCTAGCACAAACTTACTTCACCACCTCCCTTGGAGGCAAAGTTTGTAAAACTGATTTGTGGGTGTGGTGAGGGGTGTATTTATAGGCATTTTAAGGTTTGGGAAACTTTGCCCCTCCTGGTAGGAATGTATATCCCATACGTCACTAGCTCATGGACTCTTGTTAATTACATGAAAGAAATATAATTTTGCTTTGAAGATGGAGTAATTTCTAATTCTCAGAACTTGGAACGCACCCTGCTGAATTCAAGGCTAACTCTGCTGGATGTGTGTTCCTAATTAGCTTGCTCAGATAACGTGTGCAAAACATTGCATTTTATTATAACTTTATGACGGCGGCTCCTCCAAATAAAGCAAATGGTGGGTGGAGTTTCGCTATTAAACATAACTGCATTAAAAAGGATGTTAACTTTAAGACTTGGCTGATAAGTTCTATAGCAACACAATAGAAATGTCTTGTAAATACAAGGTGTTTACTGTCCCTTTAAAATGACATGATCTACCTGAAACATGACAGTGTGTTTTTGACATTTGAGACCAACAGATATGGTTCAGGCATCAAACTATTTTGCTTACGTTCTGTAAGTTTGGCTTTACCAAGTTATACCTAATAGAAGTTGTTTTAGCTTTATTTTCTATAGGGGTAACAGTTATACCAGTATCTTCGGCCTCCTGAAACATAATTTAAAGGGACATTAAACTGCTGGGCACAACTACCCTAAAATAGTAACTTCTCACTATGCTACTGCATTTCATCCTGTTCCTGCAGCTCTTTTCAGGAGCTGCTGCATTGCTCTATATTATTAAAGTTATTTAGTGTAACTTTAAAACTGTGTAAAAATGCAAAAAATGTAAAGCTCACATGATGTATCATGTATACTAACCTGAAGCACATTACACAGCTGTAAAAAAAAGTGGACAATATTACTGATGTATGTGCACAGCTTCTGTCAAAGGCTGCGAGAATACCTGAGCCCAAGATGGCAGCTCCCAGTACAAAGAGGCGGAGCATCGGTATCTGGCACCTTTAAGCTATTCAAACAGGAGAACTGAATTGCAGGAACAGGGTGAATAGTTACTTTTCTTGTTTAGCAGTGCAAAGCAGTTTAAATGTCCCTTTAATGGACAAGACCATATCCTTTCCAAACCAAAAGGCAACTTAGCAAACTTAAGTACAATTCTCTGAAGCAGAATATAGTAATGAAGACAGAAACACATGGGAGAATTGAATTAAATGGACAGGAAACCCAACATTTTTCTTTCATGATTCTGATACAGAATATAATTTTAAACAACTTTTCAATTTACTTCTATTATTTCATTTGCTTTCTTCTCTTGTTATCCTTTGCTGAAAGGTTTATCTATGAACGATCAGGAGCAGCAAAGAACCTAGATTCTAGCTGCTGATTGGTGGCTGCATATAAATACCGATTGTCATTGGCTCACGCATGTGTTCAGTCAGCAACCAGAAGTGCATTGCTGCTCATTTAACAAAGCAAACCAAGATAATGGAGACAATTTTGTTAATAGGAGTAAATTAGAAAGTTGCTTAAAATTTCCTTTATCTGAATCATGAAAGAAAAATTTTGGGCTTCATATCCCAGTCAGGATACTGCAAATAGGGTCATTATAATGTAATCAAATCTCCTGAGAGAACGTTATACCTATGCTAATGCTTCCTCCCTAAACAAACATTTCTTTTAAACGCTGTTAAAGACGTAATGTGTCAGGTGCATTTTACTGCACTACAAAGTTTCATTAATAACTCTCCTATCAGAAACATTCATTTGGATGATAATGCAAAAGTCGGAGGTGCCTTTTGCACTTTAAAAGAAAAAGGTTTTCAAAAGTATTTTTAAGCTTAAAAATGTATGCTCCATTAACTTTATCATCAGTAAAGGTCACTTTAAATCTTAAAAGGGACCTGAATACCAATATTTTTTTTTCATGATTCAGGTATAGCATGCAATTTTAAACAATTTTTCAATGTAACTATTACATACTTTGTTTTAGCTTGGTATCCTTTGGTGAAAAGCATAACTAGGAAGGCTCATGAGCATCAATGTACTACTGGGAGCCAAGGGTGCTGATATGTGGTTGCAAATATATGTCTTTTGTCATTGCCTCACTTGATTAGCTCAACTACTTCCCAGTAGTGCATTGCTGCTCCTTCAAAGGATACAAAGATGAAGTGAAATAGATAACAGAAGTTGTTCTAAATTGTATGCTCTTTTAAATCATGAAAGAAAAAAACTGGATATCCCTTTAAGTGAAGAGGGAAAAAACCATTGCATTCAAAATTCAAAAGTAACAGAATGCCTTACTTTAATTCCAATTTGCGCCACTGGATAATCAGCTGGGTGATTTCTTCAAGGTTCTTCCCCAAAGACAAGGTGCGGCTAGCAATCTCTTCCCAGTCCTAGACAAATAAAGATCAAAAATAAATAGTGATATAAAGTAAGCCTTTAATACAATTATGACAAATATACAGAAAAAGTTCAGTAGGACTATGAATAAAATCATCATAATAAATGTAATGCTACAAGAGAAAATTATAATATAACCATACAAAAGTTCACAATATATACGTATATGCATTTTACGATTGGTTGATGGCTGTCACATGATAAAGGGGGGAAATTGGATTAGCTATGAAATTTGCAAAAAAACCCAACAAAACATTCTACTGTAAAATTCAAAGTAAGTACTATTGCATTGTGTTTTTATAGAGTAAAACAGAACTGAAGGCAATACACTGAAAAGCAATCAGCTTAAGGTATATTCTTGCGTGGCCGGACTTTTAGACGACGGACACTTGGCCGAAGGACACTTGGCTGACGGACATTTGGCCGACGGACATTTGGCCGAAACACAAGTGGCTGTCAGATAACAGCCTGGCACGAGATAAGATAGATTTGATAGATACATAGATTAGATAGATAGATCAATAGATGCAATAGATACATTTGATAGATACGATAGATAGATTTGATAGATAGATAATTTCCCAGACAGAGAATTACAAAACGTGCGGCCTGGGACCCATGGTAAGGTTCCCAGAGGCAGTTGCGGCGCCCGAGGCTCTGATTAGAACAGAGCACTCTGGAACGTATCTGCCCTCGGCCGAAATCGGAACATTCTTTAGCTTTCTGTCTGTCAGCCAAATGTCCGTCGGCCAAATGTCCGTCGGCCAAATGTCCTAATGCATTTTGTCAGAGCACCATATTCTTGTACCTCAACCCTTAAAGGAACATAAAACCCCCCAAAAAAATGATTTTACGTTTCAGACAGAGCATTTAACCCCTTAAGGACAAGGCCATTTTTCAATTTCTTACCCTTAAAGGGACACTGAACACAATTTTTTTCTTTTGTGATTCAGATAAAGCATGCAATTTTAAGCAACTTTCTAATTTACTCCTATTATCAAATTATCTTCATTCTTTTGGTATGTTTATTTGAAAAGCAAGAATGTAAGTTTAGATGTCGGCCCATTTTTGGTGAACAACCTGGGTTGTCCATGCTGATTGGACAGCACCAATAAACAAGTGCTGTCCATGGTTCTGAAACAAACATTTGCTGGCTCCTTAGCTTAGATGCCTTCTTTTTCAAATGAAGATAGCAAAAGAACGAAGAAAAATTAATAGAAATGGCATGCTCTATCTGAATCATGAAAGAAAAAATTGGGGTTTAGTATCCCTTTAAAGGACCATGGCTATTTTTAGATTTCTGCTGTGTTTTCCTCTTACTCATTTACTGTACCCATACATTATATACCATTTTTCTCGCCATTAAATGGACTTTTTAAAGATACCATTATTTTTATCATATCTTATTTACTATAAAAGGTGTTTTTTTTTTATAAAATATGACGAAAAAATGGAAAACAAACACTTACCCAAAATCTGTTACACATCTACAACCACCAAAAAACAAACATGCTAAATAGTTTCTAAATTTTGTCCTGAGTTTAGAAATACCCAATGTTTACATATTCTTTGCAAGTTATAGGGCAATAAATACAAGTAGCACTTTGCTATTTCCAATCCATTTTCCCCCCAAAATTAGCGATAGTTATATTGTAACACCGATATCTGTCAGGAATCCCTGAATATCCCTTTACATGTGTATATTTCTTTTTAATAGACAACCCAAAGTATTGATCTAGGAGCATTTTGGTATATTTCATGTCACCATTTCACCGCCAAATGCGATAAAAAAATCACAAACTTTAGGATTCTCACTGAAATTATTTACAAACAACTTGTGCAATTATAGCACAAATGGTTGTAAATGCTTCTCTGGGATCCCTTTTCTTCAGAAATAGCAGACATATTTGGCTTTGCTTTTTGGTAATTAGAAGGCCGCTAAATGCCGCTGCGCACCACACTTGTATTATGCCCAGCAGTGAAGGGGTAAATAAGGTAGCTTTAGTGTAGAGATCAGTCTCCCACCTGACACATCCCACCCCCTGATCCCTCCCTGACCCCTCACAAACAGCTCTATTCCCTCCCCCCATCCCACAATTGTCACTGCCATCTTAAGTACTGGTAGGAAATCTGCCAGTACTAAAATAAAAGCCTTTATTTTATTTTAAATAAATAGTTTCGGCAGTGTAGGTTCCCCCCCAAAACAGCTCTCTTACCCTCCCCCTCTTCCTATTTGTGGCCATTTTAGGTACTGGCAGCTGCCTGCCAGTACCCAATTTCTTAACAAACTAGCTTTTTTTTTTCTTAACAAACTAGCTTTTTTTTTTAGCCCATTTTTTTCAGTGTAACTGCCCCCCCCTCAATATCCTATCACCTCCCAGATCCCATTCCAAATAATATTTCCCCTATCCATTCTCCCTCCTCCCTCTCGCATAGATCGATTGGTCGCACGCTCCTGCCCCCCCTTGCGAGCTCCTGCCCACCTTCCCGGAACAGTGGCCAGAACTAGTCCAGTGATGGGCAGCCCACCCGACTCCCTGCAGCTGCTCCCACCAACGATCGGCACCATCGACCACAGAGTGGCCCTCTCTGCATCGGTGTACCAAAAAAGGTATTGCAGTGATGCCTCAATATCGAGGCATCACGGCAATATCTTGAAAGTGGCTGGAAGCGATCAGGATTGCTTCCAGCTGCTTTAAGCCCCTAACGATCTACAGGGTGCGTCGTTGGTCTCTAACAACCAGTTTGTGTATGACGTACCCTGTACGACGTGTGTCGTTAAGGGGTTAAACAACTTTACAATTTAATTGTACTATCTAATTAGTTGTTTTTTTCTGTATTGTATCCTTTGTTGAAAAGCAGTCCTAGGTATGTTCAGAAGCTGTGAGCTATCTGCTGATTGGTGACTGCAAAAATATGTATCTTTGTTAATGGCTTACCAATGTGTTCAGTAACATCCCAGTAGAGCAGTATTGCTCTTCCAAGAGGATGAGGCAGAAATTAAAGACGCAAACTGGAAAGTTTTTTTAAATTGTATGATTTATCTGAATCATGAAAGAAAAATGTGTGTTTTATGCCCTTTTAAGTAAACAGTACCCCCAATTACCACAAGATCTTAATAAAGGTCATAAAGCTGAAATAAGTTAATGTTTTGGTTAACTTATGGTTCACTACCTCTATCTTTGTTTTCTATAAGGATTGTTAATGGAGTGAGGGTACCTCAATGGTTCTCTCAGTGTAGCAGAAATTGCAATCAGCACATGCTACCTGTAAATACACTTTATGGCCAAAAGTAAGTAAACATCTGATTCTCTCAGCCATAAGAGCGTGTTGGTCATCACATTCCAAAACACCTGTGCATTAACATGAAGATGCCCCCCCCTCCCCACCACCACCTTTGTGGCTATAACAGCTGCCACACCACGGGGAAGGCTTGCCAAAAAATATTGGAGTGCATCTGTGGGTATTTGTGCCCATTCAGTAAAAAAAGCATTTGTGAGGTCAGGCACGGATGTTGGAATAAAGGTCTGGCTCACAATTGGCATTCCAATTAATCCCAAAGGTGTTCAACGAGTGGTCAAGTCAAGACTCTGTGCAGGCCACTCAAGCTCCTCCACACCAAACTTGTCAAACCATGTTCTTTGTGGAACAAGTTTGGGAAAAACCCTTTCCTGTTCCTGCATGACTTTGTCCGTGTGCAAGTTGGAAGCACCCAATTGTTTCAAATGTCTGCATCCTGTGGCATTAAGATAACCCTTCATTAAAACTAAGGGCCTAGCTCAAAAACTGAAAAAACAGAATTTATGTTTACCTGTTAAATTTCTTTCTCCTACGGTGTGTCCGGTCCACGGCTTCATCCTTACTTTTGGGATATTCTCTTCCCCTACAGGAAATGGCAAAGAGAGCACACAGCAAAAGCTGTCCATATAGCCCCCCCTCTGGCTCCGCCCCCCAGTCATTCGACCGACGGTTAGGAGAAAAAGGAGAAACTATAGGGTGCCGTGGTGACTGTAGTGTACAGAAATAAAATTTTTAAACCTGACTAAAAGCCAGGGCGGGCCGTGGACCGGACACACCGTAGGAGAAAGAAATTTATCAGGTAAACATAAATTCTGTTTTCTCCTACATTGGTGTGTCCAGTCCACGGCTTCATCCTTACTTGTGGGAACCAATACCAAAGCTTTAGGACACGGATGAAGGGAGGGAACAAGTCAGGTAACTTAAACGGAAGGCACCACAGCTTGCAAAACCTTTCTCCCAAAAACAGCCTCCGAAGAAGCATAAGTGTCGAATTTGTAAAATTTGGCAAAAGTATGCAGAGAAGACCAAGTCGCTGCCTTACAGATCTGTTCAGCAGAAGCCTCGTTCTTGAAGGCCCATGTGGAAGCCACAGCTCTAGTAGAGTGAGCTGTAAGTCTCATAAGCCAATCGGATGATACTTTTCAGCCAAAAGGAAAGAGGTAGCAGTAGCTTTCTGCCCTCTCCTCTTACCAGAATAAACGACAAACAAGGATGATGTCTGTCTGAAATCCTTTGTTGCTTCTAAATAGAATTTTAAAGCACGGACCACATCTAGGTTGTGTAACAAACGTTCCTTCTTCGAAACTGGATTTGGACACAGAGAAGGAACAACTAATTCCTGGTTAATATTCCTGTTGGAAACCACTTTTGGAAGAAAACCAGACTTGGTACGTAAAACTACCTTATCTGTATGGAATACCAGATAGGGTGAAGTACACTGCAAAGCAGACAATTCCGAAACTCTTCTAGCAGAAGAAATAGCAACCAAAAACAGAACTTTCCAAGATAGTAACTAAATATCTATGGAATGTAAAGGTTCAAACGGAACCCCTTGAAGAACGGAAAGAACTAAGTTTAGATTCCATGGAGGAGTTATAGGTCCGTAGACAGGCTTGATTCTGACTAACGCCTGTACAAACGCCTGTACATCTGGCACGGCTGCCAGACGTTTGTGCAACAAAACAGACAGAGCGGATATCTGTCCTTTTAAAGAACTAGCTGACAAACCTTTATCCAAACCCTCTTGGAGAAAGGAAAGTATCCTAGGAATTTTAATTTTACTCCAAGAGAATCCCTTGGATTCGCACCAACGGATATATTTTTGCCATATCTTATGGTAAATTTTCCTAGTCACAGGTTTTCTGGCTTGAACCAGAGTATCTATAACCGAATCTGAAAACCCACGCTTAGATAGAATCAAGCGTTCAATTTCCAAGCAGTCAGTTGCAGAGAGACTAGATTTGGATGTTCGAATGGACCTTGTACTAGAAGATCCTGCCTCAAAGGTAGCTTCCATGGTGGAGCCGATGACATATTCACCAGGTCTGCATACCAAGTCCTGCGTGGCCATGCAGGAGCTATTAGAATCACGAGGCCTTCTCCTGTTTGATCCTGGCTACAAGCCTGGGAAGGAGAGGAAACGGGGGAAACACATAAGCCAGACTGAACGACCAGGGTGCCACCAATGCATCCACTAGTGTCGCCTTGGGATCCCTGGATCTGGACCCGTAGCGAGGAACCTTGGAGTTCTGACGAGACGCCATCAGATCCATATCTGGAGTGCCCCATAGTTGAGTTAACTGGGCAAAGACCTCCGGGTGAAGTTCCCACTCCCCCGGATGGAAAGTCTGCCGACTCAAATAATCTACTCCTGGGATGTGAATTGCAGATAGATGGCAGGAGTGATCCTCCGCCCATTTGATGATCTTGGATACCTCTCTCATCGCCAAGGAACTCTTTGTTCCCCCCTGATGAGTGATGTACGCTACAGTCGTCATGTTGTCCGACTGAAATCTTATGAATCTGGCCTTCGCTAGTTGAGGCCAAGCCAGGAGCGCATTGAATATCGCTCTCAGTTCCAAAATGTTTATCGGGAGAAGAGACTCTTCCCGAGACCATAGACCCTGAGCTTTCAGAGAGTCCCAGACCGCGCCCCAGCCTAAGAGACTGGCGTCGGTCGTGACAATGTCCCACTCTGGTCTGCGGAAACTCATTCCCTGAGACAGGTGATCCTGAGTCTACCACCAGAGGAGTGAGTCTCTGGTTACCTGGTCTACTTGAATCTGGGGAGACAAGTCTGCATAATCCCCATTCCACTGTTTGAGCATGCACAGTTGCAATGGTCTTAAATGAATTCGAGCAAAAGGAACCACGTCCATTGCTGCAACCATTAGTCCTATTACTTCCATGCACTGAGCTATGGAAGGCTGAGGAATAGATTGAAGAACTCGACAAGCGTTTAGAAGCTTTAACTTTCTGACCTCTGTCAGAAAAATCTTCATTTCCACAGAATCTATTATTGTTCCCAGAAAAGGAACCCTTGTGGACGGGGACAGGGAACTCTTTTCTATGTTCACCTTCCACCCGTGAGACCTGAGAAAGGCTAAAACAATGTCTGTATGAGCCCTTGCTTTGGAAAGGGACAACGGTTGGATTAGAATGTCGTCTAGGTAAGGTGCTACAGCAATGCCCCTCGGCCTTAGGACCACTAGAAGGGACCCTAGCACCTTTGTGAAAATTCTGGGAGCAGTGGCTAAACCGAACGGAAGAGCCACGAACTGGTAATGTTTGTCCATAAAGGCGAACCTCAGGAACTGATGATGATCTTTGTGGATAGGAATATGCAGGTACGCATCCTTTAAGTCCACGGTAGTCATATATTGACCCTCCTGGATTGTTGGTAAAATCGACCGAATGGTTTCCATTTTGAATGATGGAACTCTGAGGAATTTGTTTAGAATTTTTAAATCCAGAATTGGCCTGAAAGTTCCCTCTTTTTTGGGAACTACAAACAGGTTTGAGTAAAAACCCAGACCTTGTTCCGCTGTAGGAACTGGGTTTATCACTCCCATTTTTAATAGGTCTCCTACGCAATGTAAGAATGCCTGTCTCTTCATCTGGTCTGAAGATAAGCGAGACATGTGGAACCTTCCCCTTGGAGGAAGTTCCTTGAACTCTAGAAGATACCCCTGAGAGACTATTTCTAGTGCCCAGGGATCCGGAACATCTCTTGCCCAAGCCTGAGCAAAGAGAGAAAGTCTGCCCCCTACTAGATCCGGTCCCGGATCGGGGGCTACCCCTTCATGCTGTCTTGGTAGCAGCAGCAGGCTTCTTGGCCTGTTTACCCTTGTTCCAGCCTTGCAATGGTTTCCATGCTGGTTTAGGCTGGGAAGCGTTACCCTCTTGTCTAGAGGCTGCAGAGTTAGAAGCCGGTCCGTTCCTGAAATTGCGAAAGGAGCGAAAATTAGATTTGTTCTTAGCCTTGAAAGGCCTATCCTGTGGGAGGGCATGGCCCTTTCCCCCAGTGATGTCTGAAATAATCTCCTTCAATTCTGGCCCGAAAAACATAATTTATGTAAGAACTTACCTGATAAATTCATTTCTTTCATATTAGCAAGAGTCCATGAGCTAGTGACGTATGGGATATACATTCCTACCAGGAGGGGCAAAGTTTCCCAAACCTCAAAATGCCTATAAATACACCCCTCACCACACCCACAAATCAGTTTAACGAATAGCCAAGAAGTGGGGTGATAAGAAAAAAGTGCGAAAGCATAAAAAATAAGGAATTGGAATAATTGTGCTTTATACAAAAAAATCATAACCACCACAAAAAGGGTGGGCCTCATGGACTCTTGCTAATATGAAAGAAATGAATTTATCAGGTAAGTTCTTACATAAATTATGTTTTCTTTCATGTAATTAGAAAGAGTCCATGAGCTAGTGACGTATGGGATAATGACTACCCAAGATGTGGATCTTTCCACGCAAGAGTCACTAGAGAGGGAGGGATAAAATAAAGACAGCCAATTACGCTGAAAAATAATCCACACCCAAAATAAAGTTTAAATTTTATAATGAAAAAAACTGAAATTATAAGCAGAAGATTCAAACTGAAAGAGCTGCCTGAAGTACTTTTCTACCAAAAACAGCTTCAGAAGAAGAAAACACATCAAAATGGTAGAATTTAGTAAAAGTATGCAAAGAAGACCAGGTTGCTGCTTTGCAAATCTGATCAACCGAAGCTTCATTCCTAAACGCCCAGGAAGTAGAAACTGACCTAGTAGAATGAGCTGTAATCCTTTGAGGCGGAGTTTTACCCGACTCGACATAAGCATGATGAATTAAAGATTTCAACCAAGATGCCAAAGAAATGGCAGAGGCCTTCTGACCTTTCCTAGAACCGGAAAAGATAACAAATAGACTAGAAGTCTTTCGGAAATTCTTAGTAGCTTCAACATAATATTTCAAAGTTCTAACTACATCCAAAGAATGCAATGATTTCTCCTTAGAATTCTTAGGATTAGGACATAATGAAGGAACCACAATTTCTCTACTAATGTTGTTGGAATTCACAACCTTAGGTAAAAATTTAAAAGAAGTTCGCAACACCGCCTTATCCTGGTGAAAAATCAGAAAAGGAGACTCACAAGAAAGAGCAGATAATTCAGAAACTCTTCTGGCAGAAGAGATGGCCAAAAGGAACAAAACTTTCCAAGAAAGTAATTTAATGTCTAATGAATGCATAGGTTCAAACGGAGGAGCTTGAAGAGCCCCCAAAACCAAATTCAAACTCCAAGGAGGAGAAATTGACTTAATGACAGGTTTTATACGAACCAAAGCTTGTACAAAACAATGAATATCAGGAAGATTAGCAATCTTTCTGTGAAAAAGAACAGAAAGAGCAGAGATTTGTCCTTTCAAGGAACTTGCAGACAAACCTTTATCCAAACCATCCTGAAGAAACTGTAAAATTCTCGGAATTCTAAAAGAATGCCAGGAAAAATGATGAGAAAGACACCAAGAAATATAAGTCTTCCAGACTCTATAATATATCTCCCTAGATACAGATTTACGAGCCTGTAACATAGTATTAATCACAGAGTCAGAGAAACCTCTGACTAAGAATTAAGCGTTCAATCTCCATACCTTTAAATTTAAGGATTTGAGATCCTGATGGAAAAAAGGACCTTGCGACAGAAGGTCTGGTCTTAACGGAAGAGTCCACGGTTGGCAAGAGGCCATCTGGACAAGATCCGCATACCAAAACCTGTGAGGCCATGCTGGAGCTACCAGCAGAACAAACGAGCATTCCTTCAGAATCTTGGAGATCACTCTTGGAAGAAGAACTAGAGGCGGAAAGATATAGGCAGGATGATACTTCCAAGGAAGTGACAATGCACCCACTGCTTCCGCTTGAGGATCCATGGATCTGGACAGATACCTGGGAAGTTTCTTGTTTAGATGAGAGGCCATCAAATCTATTTCTGGAAGTCCCCACATTTGAACAATCTGAAGAAATACCTCTGGGTGATGAGACCATTCGCCCGGATGCAACGTTTGGCGACTGAGATAATCCGCTTCCCAATTGTCTATACCTGGGATATGAACCGCAGAAACTAGACAGGAGCTGGATTCCGCCCAAACCAAAATTCGAGATACTTCTTTCATAGCCAGAGGACTGTGAGTCCCTCCTTGATGATTGATGTATGCCACCGTTGTGACATTGTCTGTCTGAAAACAAATGAACGATTCTCTCTTTAGAAGAGGCCAAGACTGAAGAGCTCTGAAAATTGCACGGAGTTCCAAAATATTGATCGATAATCTCACCTCCTGAGATTCCCAAACCCCTTGTGCCGTCAGAGACCCCCACACAGCTCCCCAACCTATAAGACTTGCATCTGTTGAAATTACAGTCCAGGTCGGAAGAACAAAAGAAGCCCCCTGAACTAAACAATGGTGATCTGTCCACCACGTCAGAGAGTGTCGTACAATCGGTTTTAAAGATATTAATTGAGATATCTTTGTGTAATCCCTGCACCACTGGTTCAGCATACAGAGCTGAAGAGGTCGCATGTGAAAACGAGCAAAGGGGATCGCGTCCGATGCAGCAGTCATAAGACCTAGAATTTCCATGCATAAGGCTACCGAAGGGAATGATTGTGACTGAAGGTTTCGACAACCTGATATCAATTTTAGACGTCTCTTGTCTGTCAAAGATTGAGTCATGGACACTGAATCTATCTGGAAACTCAAAAAGGTTACCCTTGTCTGAGGAATCAATGAACTTTTTAGTAAATTGATCCTCCAACCATGATCTTGAAGAAACAACACAAGTCGATTCGTATGAGATTCTGCTAAATGTGAAGACTGAGCAAGTACCAAGATATCGTCCAAATAAGGAAATACCACAATACCCCGTTCTCTGATTACAGACAGAAGGGCACCGAGAACCTTTGTAAAAATTCTTGGAGCTGTTGCTAGGCCAAACGGCAGAGCCACAAACTGGTAATGCTTGTCTAGGAAAGAGAATCTCAGAAACTGATAGTGATCTGGATGAATCGGAATATGCAGATATGCATCTTGTAAATCTATTGTAGACATATAATGCCCTTGCTGAACAAAAGGCAGGATAGTCCTTACAGTTACCATTTTGAATGTTGGTATCCTTACATAACGATTCAATATTTTTAGATCCAGAACTGGTCTGAAGGAATTCTCCTTCTTTGGTACAATGAAGAGATTTGAATAAAACCCCAGCCCCTGTTCCAGAACTGGAACTGGCATAATTACTCCAGCCAACTCTAGATCTGAAACACATTTCAGAAATGCTTGAGCCTTCGCTGGATTTACTGGGACACGGGAAAGAAAAAATCTCTTTGCAGGAGGCCTTATCTTGAAGCCAATTCTGTACCCTTCTGAAACAATGTTCTGAATCTAAAGATTGTGAACGGAATTTATCCAAATTTCTTTGAAAAAACGTAATCTGCCCCCTACCAGCTGAGCTGGAATGAGGGCAGCACCTTCATGTGGACTTAGGAGCTGGCTTTGATTTTCTAAAAGGCTTGGATTTATTCCAGACTGGAGATGGTTTCCAAACTGATACCGCTCCTGAGGATGAAGGATCAGGCTTTTGTTCCTTGTTGTGACAAAAGGAACGAAAACGATTATTAGAACTAAATTTACCTTTAGATTTTTTATCCTGTGGTAAAAAAGTTCCTTTCCCTCCAGTAACAGTTGAGATAATAGAATCCAACTGAGAACCAAATAATATATTACCCTGGAAAGAAAGGAAAAGCAAAGTAGACTTAGAAGACATATCAGCATTCCAAGTTTTAAGCCATAAAGCTCTTCTAGCTAAAATAGCTAGACACATATACCTGACATCAACTCTAATGATATCAAAGATGGCATCACAAATAAAATTATTAGCATGTTGAAGAAGAATAATAATGCTATGAGAATTATGATGTTACTTGTTGCGCTAAAGCTTCCAACCAAAAAGTTGAAGCTGCAGCAACATCCGCCAAAGATATAGCAGGTCTAAGAAGATTACCTGAACACAAGTAAGCTTTTCTTAGAAAGGATTCAATTTTCCTATCTAAAGGATCCTTAAAGGAAGTACCATCTGCCGTAGGAATAGTAGTACGCTTAGCAAGAGTAGAGACAGCCCCATCAACCTTAGGGATTTTGTCCCAAAACTCTAATCTGTCAGATGGCACAGGATATAATTGCTTAAAACGTTTAGAAGGAGTAAATGAATTACCCAAATGATTCCATTCCCTGGAAATTACTTCAGAAATAGCACCAGGAACAGGAAAAACTTCTGGAATAACTACAGGAGATTTAAAAACCTTATCTAAACGTTTAGATTTAGTATCAAGAGGACCAGAATCCTCAATTTCTAATTAGGACTTCTTTAAGTAAAGAACGAATAAATTCCATTTTAAATAAATATGAAGATTTATCAGCATCAACCTCTGAGACAGAATCCTCTGAACCAGAAGAACCATTATCAGAATCAGAATGATGATGTTCATTTAAAAATTCATCGGAACAATGAGAAGTTTTAAAAGACTTTTTACGTTTACTAGAAGGAGGAATAACAGACATAGCCTTCTTAATGGATTTAGAAACAAAATCTCTTATGTTATCAGGAACACTCTGAGTATTAGATGTTGACGGAACAGCAACAGGTAATGTAACTTTACTAAAGGAAATATTATCTGCATTAACAAGTTTGTCATGACATTCAATACAAACAACAGCTGGAGGAACAGCTACCAAAAGTTTACAGCAGATACACTTAGCTTTGGTAGCTCCAGCACCAGGCAGCGATTTTCCAGAAGTATCTTCTGACTCAGTTTCAACGTGGGACATCTTGCAATATGTAATAGAAAAAACAACATATAAAGCAAAATTGAACAAATTCCTTAAATGACAGTTTCAGGAATAGGAAAAAATGCCAGTGAACAAGCTTCTAGCAACCAGAAGCAATAAATAATGAGACTTAAATAATGTGGAGACAAAAGTGACGCCCATATTTCTTTTTTTTTTAGCGCCAAATAAGACGCCCACATTATTTGGCGCCAAAAATGACGCCACATCCGGAACGCCGACACTTTTGGTGCAAAAGAACGTAAAAAATGACGCAACTTCCGGCGACACGTATGACGCCGGAAACAGAAAAAAAAATTTGCGCCAAAAAAGTCAGCGCCAAGAATGACGCAATAAAATGAAGCATTTTCAGCCCCCGCGAGCCTAACAGCCCACAGGGAAAAGTCAAATTTTAAGGTAAGAAAAAAATTAATTTATTCAAATGCATTATCCCAAATATGAAACTGACTGTCTGAAATAAGGAATGTTGAACATCCTGAGTCAAGGCAAATAAATGTTTGAATACATATATTTAGAACTTTATAAAAAAGTGCCCAACCATAGCTTAGAGTGTCACAGAAAATAAGACTTACTTACCCCAGGACACTCATCTACATGTTGTAGAAAGCCAAATCAGTACTGAAACGAAAATCAGCAGAGGTAATGGTATATATATAAGAGTATATCGTTGATCTGAAAATGGAGGTAAGAGATGAATCTCTACGACCGATAACAGAGAACCTATGAAATAGACCCCGTAGAAGGAGATCATTGAATTCAAATAGGCAATACTCTCCTCACATCCCTCTGACATTCACTGCACGCTGAGAGGAAAACCGGGCTCCAACCTGCTGCAGAGCGCATATCAACGTAGAATCTAGCACAAACTTACTTCACCACCTCCATAGGAGGCAAAGTTTGTAAAACTGATTTGTGGGTGTGGTGAGGGGTGTATTTGTAGGCATTTTGAGGTTTGGGAAACTTTGCCCCTCCTAGTAGGAATGTATATCCCATACGTCACTAGCTCATGGACTCTTGCTAATTACATGAAAGTAACTAATAGATTTAGCCCACAATAGTGTCAACCAGCATAGAGCCCAATTTATAAGCCTTAATTCTGTTACTGAGTCTAAGAAAATGGCTTACCGGTCCCATAAGGGAAACCTGACAGTATTCTAGCATTACTGGGTCTTGTTAGAAAAGAGACTGGTCATACCTGAAGCAGATAAGTCTGCAAACTGTTCCCCCCAACTGAAGTTCTCTGGTTTCAACAGTCCTGCGTGGGAACAGCAATGGATTTTAGTTACTGGTGCTAAAATCATACTCCTCTTTTAACAGAAATCTTCATCACTTTCTGTTGTAGAGTAAATAGTACAAACCGGTACTATTTTAAAATAACAAACTCTTGATAGAAGAAATAAAACTACAACTAACACCACAAACTCTTTACCATCCCCGTGGAGATGCTACTTGTTCAGAGCGGCAAAGAGAATGACTGGGGGGCGGAGCCAGAGGGGGGGCTATATGGACAGCTTCTGCTGTGTGCTCTCTTTGCCATTTCCTGTAGGGGAAGAGAATATCCCACAAGTAAGGATGAAGCCGTGGACCGGACACACCAATGTAGGAGAAATAGGCACAGACCATTATCCCTCCATCAAACTTTAAAGTAGGCACTATGCATTGCAGTAAGTAGAATTCTTCTGGCATCTGCCACACTCTGATTCTTCCACCAGGCTGTCAAATAGTGATTCGTCACTCAAGAGAACACATTTCCACTTCTACAAAGTCCCGTGGCTGCAGGCTTTACACCACTC
Organism: Bombina bombina; assembly: GCF_027579735.1. Lineage (NCBI taxonomy): Eukaryota > Metazoa > Chordata > Amphibia > Anura > Bombinatoridae > Bombina > Bombina bombina. Next base: position 568,500,872 of record NC_069502.1, read on the forward strand.
CAGCAGACAGTTGGCATTGTGCATGTTTGAGGCTTGTGAACAGTTGCTCGGCCATGGAAACTTTTATGAAGCTCCTGATACACAGGTCTTGTGCTGATGTTGCTTACAGAGGCAGTTTGTGACTCTGTAGTGAGTGGTGCAACAGATGAAAGGCTTTTATACGCCACATGCTTCAGCACTCTGTTGCCCCGACTGAATTTGCATGGTCTAGACACTTCAACTTCACAAAATAGCAAT